>NW_027138839.1:306524-451356 GCF_035084215.1 Heptranchias perlo | reverse complement strand
TTATATATCTCTAAATAACGCCTCTCAGTCCCTTATATATCTCTAAATAACGCCTCTCGGTCCCTTATATATCTCTAAATAACGCCTCTCAGTCCCTTATATATCTCCAAATAACGCCTCTCGGTCCCTTATATATCTCCAAATAACGCCTCTCAGTCCCTTATATATCTCCAAATAACACCTCTCAGTCCCTTATATATCTCCAAATAACGCCTCTCGGTCCCTTATATATCTCCAAATAACGCCTCTCAGTCCCTTATATATCTCCAAATAACACCTCTCAGTCCCTTATATATCTCCAAATAACACCTCTCAGTCCCTTATATATCTCTAAATAACGCCTCTCAGTCCCTTATATATCTCTA
This sequence comes from Heptranchias perlo, assembly GCF_035084215.1. NCBI lineage: Eukaryota > Metazoa > Chordata > Chondrichthyes > Hexanchiformes > Hexanchidae > Heptranchias > Heptranchias perlo. Next base: position 450,991 of record NW_027138839.1, on the reverse strand, counting down.
AATAACGCCTCTCGGTCCCTTATATATCTTTAAATAACACCTCTCAGTCCCTTATATATCTCTAAATAACGCCTCTCAGTCCCTTATATATCTCTAAATAACGCCTCTCGGTCCCTTATATATCTCTAAATAACACCTCTCGGTCCCTTATATATCTCTAAATAACGCCTCTCGGTCCCTTATGTATCTCTAAATAACGCCTCTCGGTCCCTTATATATCTCTAAATAACGCCTCTCGGTCCCTTATATATCTCCAAATAACGCCTCTCGGTCCCTTATATATCTCTAAATAACGCCTCTCGGTCCCTTATATATCTCTAAATAACACCTCTCGGTCCCTTATATATCTCCAAATAACGCCTCTCGGTCCCTTATATATCTCTAAATAACGCCTCTCGGTCCCTTATATATCTCTAAATAACGCCTCTCGGTCCCTTATATATCTCTAAATAACGCCTCTCTGTCCCTTATATATCTCTAAATAACGCCTCTCGGTCCCTTATATATCTCTAAATAACGCCTCTCGGTCCCTTATATATCTCTAAATAACGCCTCTCGGTCCCTTATATATCTCTAAATAACGCCTCTCGGTCCCTTATATATCTCTAAATAACGCCTCTCGGTCCCTTATATATCTCTAAATAACGCCTCTCGGTCCCTTATATATCTCTAAATAACGCCTCTCGGTCCCTTATATATCTCCAAATAACGCCTCTCGGTCCCTTATATATCTCTAAATAACGCCTCTCTGTCCCTTATATATCTCTAAATAACGCCTCTCGGTCCCTTATATATCTCTAAATAACGCCTCTCTGTCCCTTATATATCTCTAAATAACGCCTCTCAGTCCCTTATATATCTCTAAATAACGCCTCTCAGTCCCTTATATATCTCTAAATAACGCCTCTCGGTCCCTTATATATCTCTAAATAACACCTCTCGGTCCCTTATATATCTCTAAATAACACCTCTCGGTCCCTTATATATCTCTAAATAACGCCTCTCGGTCCCTTATATATCTCTAAATAACACCTCTCGGTCCCTTATATATCTCTAAATAACGCCTCTCAGTCCCTTATATATCTCTAAATAACACCTCTCGGTCTCTTATATATCTCTAAATAACACCTCTCGGTCCCTTATATATCTCTAAATAACGCCTCTCGGTCCCTTATATATCTCTAAATAACGCCTCTCAGTCCCTTATATATCTCTAAATAACGCCTCTCAGTCCCTTATATATCTCTAAATAACGCCTCTCGGTCCCTTATATATCTCTAAATAACGCCTCTCGGTCCCTTATATATCTCTAAATAACACCTCTCGGTCCCTTATATATCTCTAAATAACACCTCTCGGTCCCTTATATATCTCTAAATAACGCCTCTCGGTCCCTTATATATCTCTAAATAACACCTCTCGGTCCCTTATATATCTCTAAATAACGCCTCTCAGTCCCTTATATATCTCTAAATAACACCTCTCGGTCTCTTATATATCTCTAAATAACACCTCTCGGTCCCTTATATATCTCTAAATAACGCCTCTCGGTCCCTTATATATCTCTAAATAACGCCTCTCAGTCCCTTATATATCTCTAAATAACGCCTCTCAGTCCCTTATATATCTCTAAATAACGCCTCTCGGTCCCTTATATATCTCTAAATAACGCCTCTCAGTCCCTTATATATCTCTAAATAACACCTCTCGGTCCCTTATATATCTCTAAATAACGCCTCTCAGTCCCTTATATATCTCTAAATAACACCTCTCGGTCCCTTATATATCTCTAAATAACGCCTCTCAGTCCCTTATATATCTCTAAATAACACCTCTCGGTCCCTTATATATCTCTAAATAACACCTCTCGGTCCCTTATATATCTCTAAATAACGCCTCTCGGTCCCTTATATATCTCTAAATAACGCCTCTCGGTCCCTTATATATCTCTAAATAACGCCTCTCGGTCCCTTATATATCTCTAAATAACACCTCTCGGTCCCTTATATATCTCTAAATAACACCTCTCGGTCCCTTATATATCTCTAAATAACGCCTCTCGGTCCCTTATATATCTCTAAATAACGCCTCTCGGTCCCTTATATATCTCTAAATAACACCTCTCGGTCCCTTATATATCTCTAAATAACACCTCTCGGTCCCTTATATATCTCTAAATAACGCCTCTCGGTCCCTTATATATCTCTAAATAACGCCTCTCAGTCCCTTATATATCTCCAAATAACACCTCTCAGTCTCTTATATATCTCTAAATAACACCTCTCAGTCTCTTATATATCTCTAAATAACGCCTCTCGGTCCCTTATATATCTCTAAATAACGCCTCTCGGTCCCTTATATATCTCTAAATAACGCCTCTCGGTCCCTTATATATCTCTAAATAACGCCTCTCGGTCCCTTATATATCTCTAAATAACGCCTCTCGGTCCCTTATATATCTCTAAATAACACCTCTCGGTCCCTTATATATCTCTAAATAACACCTCTCGGTCCCTTATATATCTCTAAATAACGCCTCTCGGTCCCTTATATATCTCTAAATAACACCTCTCGGTCCCTTATATATCTCTAAATAACGCCTCTCAGTCCCTTATATATCTCTAAATAACACCTCTCGGTCTCTACTATATCTCTAAATAACGCCTCTCAGTCCCTTATATATCTCTAAATAACGCCTCTCGGTCCCTTATATATCTCTAAATAACGCCTCTCAGTCCCTTATATATCTCTAAATAACACCTCTCGGTCCCTTATATATCTCTAAATAACGCCTCTCAGTCCCTTATATATCTCTAAATAACGCCTCTCGGTCCCTTATATATCTCCAAATAACGCCTCTCGGTCCCTCATATATCTCTAAATAACGCCTCTCGGTCCCTTATATATCTCTAAATAACGCCTCTCAGTCCCTTATATATCTCTAAATAACGCCTCTCGGTCCCTTATATATCTCCAAATAACGCCTCTCGGTCCCTCATATATCTCTAAATAACACCTCTCTGTCCCTTATATATCTCTAAATAACACCTCTCAGTCCCTTATATATCTCCAAATAACGCCTCTCAGTCCCTTATATATCTCTAAATAACACCTCTCGGTCCCTTATATATCTCTAAATAACACCTCTCGGTCCCTTATATATCTCTAAATAACACCTCTCGGTCCCTTATATATCTCTAAATAACACCTCTCGGTCCCTTATATATCTCTAAATAACGCCTCTCAGTCCCTTATATATCTCTAAATAACGCCTCTCAGTCCCTTATATATCTCTAAATAACACCTCTCGGTCCCTTATATATCTCTAAATAACACCTCTCGGTCCCTTATATATCTCTAAATAACGCCTCTCAGTCCCTTATATATCTCTAAATAACGCCTCTCAGTCCCTTATATATCTCTAAATAACACCTCTCAGTCTCTTATATATCTCTAAATAACGCCTCTCGGTCCCTTATATATCTCTAAATAACACCTCTCTGTCCCTTATATATCTCTAAATAACACCTCTCAGTCCCTTATATATCTCCAAATAACGCCTCTCAGTCCCTTATATATCTCTAAATAACACCTCTCGGTCCCTTATATATCTCTAAATAACACCTCTCGGTCCCTTATATATCTCTAAATAACACCTCTCGGTCCCTTATATATCTCTAAATAACACCTCTCGGTCCCTTATATATCTCTAAATAACGCCTCTCAGTCCCTTATATATCTCTAAATAACGCCTCTCAGTCCCTTATATATCTCTAAATAACGCCTCTCAGTCCCTTATATATCTCTAAATAACACCTCTCAGTCTCTTATATATCTCTAAATAACGCCTCTCGGTCCCTTATATATCTCTAAATAACACCTCTCGGTCCCTTATATATCTCTAAATAACGCCTCTCGGTCCCTGATATATCTCCAAATAACACCTCTCTGTCCCTTATATATCTCTAAATAACACCTCTCAGTCCCTTATATATCTCCAAATAACACCTCTCGGTCCCTTATATATCTCCAAATAACACCTCTCGGTCCCTTATATATCTCTAAATAACACCTCTCGGTCCCTTATATATCTCTAAATAACGCCTCTCGGTCCCTTATATATCTCTAAATAACGCCTCTCGGTCCCTTATATATCTCTAAATAACACCTCTCAGTCCCTTATATATCTCTAAATAACGCCTCTCGGTCCCTTATATATCTCCAAATAACGCCTCTCGGTCCCTTATATATCTCTAAATAACGCCTCTCGGTCCCTTATATATCTCTAAATAACGCCTCTCGGTCCCTCATATATCTCTAAATAACACCTCTCGGTCCCTTATATATCTCTAAATAACGCCTCTCGGTCCCTCATATATCTCTAAATAACACCTCTCGGTCCCTTATATATCTCTAAATAACACCTCTCGGTCCCTTATATATCTCCAAATAACACCTCTCGGTCCCTTATATATCTCCAAATAACACCTCTCGGTCCCTTATATATCTCTAAATAACGCCTCTCAGTCCCTTATATATCTCCAAATAACACCTCTCGGTCCCTTATATATCTCCAAATAACACCTCTCGGTCCCTTATTTATCTCTAAATAACGCCTCTCGGTCCCTTATATATCTCTAAATAACGCCTCTCAGTCCCTTATATATCTCCAAATAACGCCTCTCGGTCCCTTATATATCTCAAAATAACACCTCTCAGTCCCTCATATATCTCTAAATAACGCCTCTCGGTCCCTTATATATCTCCAAATAACACCTCTCAGTCCCTTATATATCTCTAAATAACGCCTCTCAGTCCCTTATATATCTCTAAATATCGCCTCTCGGTCCCTTATATATCTCTAAATAACGCCTCTCGGTCCCTTATATATCTCTAAATATCGCCTCTCGGTCCCTTATATATCTCTAAATAACACCTCTCGGTCCCTTATATATCTCTAAATATCGCCTCTCGGTCCCTTATATATCTCTAAATAACGCCTCTCGGTCCCTTATATATCTCTAAATAACACCTCTCGGTCCCTTATATATCTCTAAATAACGCCTCTCGGTCCCTTATATATCTCTAAATAACGCCTCTCGGTCCCTTATATATCTCTAAATAACGCCTCTCGGTCCCTTATATATCTCCAAATAACGCCTCTCGGTCCCTTATATATCTCCAAAATAACGCCTCTCAGTCCCTTATATATCTCCAAATAACGCCTCTCAGTCCCTTATATATCTCCAAATAACGCCTCTCAGTCCCTTATATATCTCCAAATAACGACCTCTCAGGTCCCTTATATATCTCTAAATAACACCTCTCAGTCCCTTATATAATCTCTAAATAACACCTCTCAGTCCCTTATATATCTCTAAATAACGCCTCTCGGTCCCTTATATATCTCTAAATAACACCTCTCGGTCCCTTATATATCTCTAAATAACACCTCTCAGTCCCTTATATATCTCGAAATAACGCCTCTCGGTCCCTTATATATCTCTAAATAACACCTCTCAGTCCCTTATATATCTCCAAATAACACCTCTCAGTCCCTTATATATCTCCAAATAACGCCTCTCAGTCCCTTATATATCTCTAAATAACGCCTCTCAGTCCCTTATATATCTCCAAATAACGCCTCTCAGTCCCTTATATATCTCCAAATAACGCCTCTCGGTCCCTTATATATCTCTAAATAACGCCTCTCGGTCCCTTATATATCTCTAAATTACGCCTCTCGGTCCCTTATATATCTCCAAATAACACCTCTCAGTCCCTTATATATCTCCAAATAACGCCTCTCAGTCCCTTATATATCTCTAAATAACGCCTCTCAGTCCCTTATATATCTCCAAATAACACCTCTCAGTCCCTTATATATCTCCAAATAACGCCTCTCGGTCCCTTATATATCTCCAAATAACGCCTCTCAGTCCCTTATATATCTCCAAATAACGCCTCTCAGTCCCTTATATAATCTCTAAATAACACCTCTCAGTCCCTTATATATCTCCAAATAACACCTCTCAGTCCCTTATATATCTCTAAATAACGCCTCTCGGTCCCTTATATATCTCCAAATAACGCCTCTCAGTCCCTTATATATCTCCAAATAACGCCTCTCGGTCCCTTATATATCTCTAAATAACGCCTCTCGGTCCCTTATATATCTCTAAATAACACCTCTCAGTCCCTTATATATCTCCAAATAACACCTCTCAGTCCCTTATATATCTCTAAATAACGCCTCTCGGTCCCTTATATATCTCCAAATAACGCCTCTCAGTCCCTTATATATCTCCAAATAACACCTCTCAGTCCCTTATATATCTCCAAATAACGCCTCTCGGTCCCTTATATATCTCTAAATAACACCTCTCAGTCCCTTATATAATCTCTAAATAACACCTCTCAGTCCCTTATATATCTCCAAATAACACCTCTCAGTCCCTTATATATCTCCAAATAACGCCTCTCAGTCCCTTATATATCTCTAAATAACGCCTCTCAGTCCCTTATATATCTCCAAATAACGCCTCTCAGTCCCTTATATATCTCCAAATAACGCCTCTCGGTCCCTTATATATCTCTAAATAACGCCTCTCGGTCCCTTATATATCTCTAAATTACGCCTCTCGGTCCCTTATATATCTCTAAATAACACCTCTCAGTCCCTTATATATCTCTAAATAACGCCTCTCGGTCCCTTATATATCTCTAAATAACGCCTCTCGGTCCCTTATATATCTCTAAATAACACCTCTCAGTCCCTTATATATCTCCAAATAACGCCTCTCGGTCCCTTATATATCTCTAAATTACGCCTCTCGGTCCCTTATATATCTCTAAATAACACCTCTCAGTCCCTTATATATCTCCAAATAACACCTCTCAGTCCCTTATATATCTCTAAATAACGCCTCTCAGTCCCTTATATATCTCTAAATAACGCCTCTCAGTCCCTTATATATCTCTAAATAACACCTCTCAGTCCCTTATATATCTCTAAATAACACCTCTCAGTCCCTTATATATCTCCAAATAACACCTCTCAGTCCCTTATATATCTCTAAATAACACCTCTCAGTCCCTTATATATCTCCAAATAACACCTCTCGGTCCCTTATATATCTCTAAATAACACCTCTCGGTCCCTTATATATCTCTAAATATCGCCTCCCGGTCCCTTATATATCTCTAAATAACACCTCTCGGTCCCTTATATAACTCTGAATAACACCTCTCGGTCCCTTATATATCTCTAAATAACACCTCTCGGTCCCTTATATATCTCTAAATAACGCCTCTCAGTCCCTTATATATCTCCAAATAACACCTCTCGGTCCCTTATATATCTCTAAATATCGCCTCTCGGTCCCTTATATATCTCTAAATAACACCTCTCAGTCCCTTATATATCTCTAAATAACGCCTCTCGGTCCCTTATATATCTCTAAATAACACCTCTCGGTCCCTTATATATCTCTAAATAACGCCTCTCGGTCCCTTATATATCTCTAAATAACACCTCTCGGTCCCTTATATATCTCTAAATAACACCTCTCAGTCCCTTATATATCTCTAAATAACGCCTCTCGGTCCCTTATATATCTCTAAATAACACCTCTCGGTCCCTTATATATCTCTAAATAACACCTCTCAGTCCCTTATATATCTCTAAATAACACCTCTCGGTCCCTTATATATCTCTAAATATCGCCTCTCGGTCCCTTATATATCTCTAAATAACACCTCTCGGTCCCTTATATATCTCTAAATAACGCCTCTCGGTCCCTTATATATCTCTAAATATCGCCTCTCGGTCCCTTATATATCTCTAAATAACACCTCTCGGTCCCTTATATATCTCTAAATAACACCTCTCGGTCCCTTATATATCTCTAAATATCGCCTCTCGGTCCCTTATATATCTCTAAATAACACCTCTCGGTCCCTTATATATCTCTAAATAACGCCTCTCGGTCCCTTATATATCTCTAAATATCGCCTCTCGGTCCCTTATATATCTCTAAATTACGCCTCTCAGTCCCTTATATATCTCTAAATAACGCCTCTCAGTCCCTTATATATCTCTAAATAACACCTCTCGGTCCCTTATATATCTCTAAATAACACCTCTCAGTCCCTTATATATCTCTAAATAACACCTCTCAGTCCCTTATATATCTCCAAATAACACCTCTCAGTCCCTTATATATCTCCAAATAACGCCTCTCGGTCCCTTATATATCTCTAAATAACGCCTCTCGGTCCCTTATATATCTCTAAATAACGCCTCTCAGTCCCTTATATATCTCTAAATAACACCTCTCGGTCCCTTATATATCTCTAAATAACGCCTCTCGGTCCCTTATATATCTCTAAATAACGCCTCTCGGTCCCTTATATATCTCTAAATAACGCCTCTCAGTCCCTTATATATCTCTAAATAACGCCTCTCAGTCCCTTATATATCTCCAAATAACGCCTCTCAGTCCCTTATATATCTCTAAATAACGCCTCTCGGTCCCTTATATATCTCTAAATTACGCCTCTCGGTCCCTTATATATCTCTAAATAAAGCCTCTCGGTCCCTTATATATCTCTAAATAACACCTCTCGGTCCCTTATATATCTCTAAATTACGCCTCTCGGTCCCTTATATATCTCTAAATAACGCCTCTCGGTCCCTTATATATCTCTAAATTACGCCTCTCGGTCCCTTATATATCTCTAAATAACACCTCTCGGTCCCTTATATATCTCTAAATAACGCCTCTCGGTCCCTTATATATCTCTAAATAACACCTCTCGGTCCCTTATATATCTCTAAATAACACCTCTCGGTCCCTTATATATCTCTAAATAACGCCTCTCAGTCCCTTATATATCTCCAAATAACGCCTCTCGGTCCCTTATATATCTCTAAATAACACCTCTCGGTCCCTTATATATCTCTAAATAACGCCTCTCGGTCCATTATATATCTCTAAATAACACCTCTCGGTCCCTTATATATCTCTAAATTACGCCTCTCGGTCCCTTATATATCTCCAAATAACGCCTCTCGGTCCCTTATATATCTCTAAATAACACCTCTCGGTCCCTTATATATCTCTAAATTACGCCTCTCGGTCCCTTATATATCTCCAAATAACGTCTCTCGGTCCCTTATATATCTCTAAATAACACCTCACGGTCCCTTATATATCTCTAAATAACGCCTCTCAGTCCCTTATATATCTCTAAATAACGCCTCTCGGTCCCTTATATATCTCTAAATAACGCCTCTCAGTCCCTTATATATCTCTAAATAACGCCTCTCGGTCCCTTATATATCTCCAAATAACGTCTCTCGGTCCCTTATATATCTCTAAATAACACCTCTCGGTCCCTTATATATCTCTAAATAACACCTCTCGGTCCCTTATATATCTCTAAATAACGCCTCTCAGTCCCTTATATATCTCTAAATAACGCCTCTCGGTCCCTTATATATCTCTAAATAACGCCTCTCGGTCCCTTATATATCTCTAAATAACACCTCTCAGTCCCTTATATATCTCTAAATAACACCTCTCAGTCCCTTATATATCTCCAAATAACACCTCTCAGTCCCTTATATATCTCCAAATAACGCCTCTCGGTCCCTTATATATCTCCAAATAACGCCTCTCGGTCCCTTATATATCTCTAAATAACGCCTCTCGGTCCCTTATATATCTCCAAATAACGCCTCTCGGTCCCTTATATATCTCTAAATAACACCTCTCGGTCCCTTATATATCTCTAAATAACGCCTCTCGGTCCCTTATATATCTCTAAATAACGCCTCTCAGTCCCTTATATATCTCCAAATAACGCCTCTCGGTCCCTTATATATCTCTAAATAACACCTCTCGGTCCCTTATATATCTCTAAATAACGCCTCTCGGTCCCTTATATATCTCCAAATAACGCCTCTCGGTCCCTTATATATCTCTAAATCACGCCTCTCGGTCCCTTATATATCTCTAAATAACGCCTCTCGGTCCCTTATATATCTCTAAATAACACCTCTCGGTCCCTTATATATATCCAAATAACACCTCTCGGTCCCTTATATATCTCCAAATAACGCCTCTCGGTCCCTTATATATCTCCAAATAACGCCTCTCGGTCCCTTATATATCTCCAAATAACACCTCTCGGTCCCTTATATATCTCTAAATAACGCCTCTCGGTCCCTTATATATCTCTAAATAACACCTCTCGGTCCCTTATATATCTCCAAATAACGCCTCTCGGTCCCTTATATATCTCTAAATAACGCCTCTCAGTCCCTTATATATCTCTAAATAACACCTCTCAGTCCCTTATATATCTCTAAATAACGCCTCTCAGTCCCTTATATATCTCTAAATAACGCCTCTCAGTCCCTTATATATCTCTAAATAACACCTCTCAGTCCCTTGTATATCTCTAAATAACACCTCTCGGTCCCTTATATATCTCTAAATAACGCCTCTCAGTCCCTTATATATCTCTAAATAACGCCTCTCAGTCCCTTATATATCTCTAAATAACACCTCTCGGTCCCTTATATATCTCTAAATAACACCTCTCGGTCCCTTATATATCTCCAAATAACGCCTCTCGGTCCCTTATATATCTCCAAATAACGCCTCTCGGTCCCTTATATATCTCTAAATCACGCCTCTCGGTCCCTTATATATCTCTAAATAACGCCTCTCGGTCCCTTATATATCTCTAAATAACACCTCTCGGTCCCTTATATATATCCAAATAACACCTCTCGGTCCCTTATATATCTCCAAATAACGCCTCTCGGTCCCTTATATATCTCCAAATAACGCCTCTCGGTCCCTTATATATCTCCAAATAACGCCTCTCGGTCCCTTATATATCTCCAAATAACGCCTCTCGGTCCCTTATATATCTCCAAATAACGCCTCTCGGTCCCTTATATATCTCCAAATAACGCCTCTCGGTCCCTTATATATCTCTAAATAACGCCTCTCGGTCCCTTATATATCTCTAAATAACACCTCTCGGTCCCTTATATATCTCTAAATAACGCCTCTCAGTCCCTTATATATCTCTAAATAACGCCTCTCAGTCCCTTATATATCTCTAAAATAACACCTCTCAGTCCCTTATATATCTCTAAATAACGCCTCTCGGTCCCTTATATATCTCTAAATAACGCCTCTCGGTCCCTAATATATCTCTAAATAACACCTCTCGGTCCCTTATATATCTCTAAATAACACCTCTCGGTCCCTTATATATCTCTAAATAACACCTCTCGGTCCCTTATATATCTCTAAATAACACCTCTCAGTCCCTTATATATCTCTAAATAACGCCTCTCAGTCCCTTATATATCTCTAAATAACGCCTCTCGGTCCCTTATATATCTCTAAATAACACCTCTCGGTCCCTTATATATCTCTAAATAACACCTCTCGGTCCCTTATATATCTCTAAATAACACCTCTCAGTCCCTTATATATCTCTAAATAACGCCTCTCAGTCCCTTATATATCTCTAAATAACGCCTCTCAGTCCCTTATATATCTCTAAATAACGCCTCTCAGTCCCTTATATATCTCTAAATAACGCCTCTCAGTCCCTTATATATCTCTAAATAACGCCTCTCGGTCCCTTATATATCTCTAAATAACACCTCTCGGTCCCTTATATATCTCTAAATAACGCCTCTCGGTCCCTTATATATCTCTAAATAACACCTCTCAGTCCCTTATATATCTCCAAATAACGCCTCTCAGTCCCTTATATATCTCTAAATAACACCTCTCAGTCCCTTATATATCTCTAAATAACGCCTCTCGGTCCCTTATATATCTCTAAATAACACCTCTCAGTCCCTTATATATCTCCAAATAACGCCTCTCAGTCCCTTATATATCTCTAAATAACACCTCTCAGTCCCTTATATATCTCTAAATAACGCCTCTCGGTCCCTTATATATCTCTAAATAACACCTCTCAGTCCCTTATATATCTCGAAATAACACCTCTCAGTCCCTTATATATCTCTAAATAACGCCTCTCAGTCCCTTATATATCTCTAAATAACGCCTCTCAGTCCCTTATATATCTCTAAATAACGCCTCTCAGTCCCTTATATATCTCTAAATAACACCTCTCGGTCCCTTATATATCACTAAATAACGCCTCTCGGTCCCTTATATATCTCTAAATAACACCTCTCGGTCCGTTATATATCTCTAAATAACGCCTCTCGGTCCCTTATATATCTCTAAATAACACCTCTCGGTCCCTTATATATCTCTAAATAACGCCTCTCAGTCCCTTATATATCTCTAAATAACACCTCTCGGTCCCTTATATATCACTAAATAACGCCTCTCGGTCCCTTATATATCTCTAAATAACACCTCTCGGTCCGTTATATATCTCTAAATAACACCTCTCGGTCCCTTATATATCTCTAAATAACACCTCTCGGTCCCTTATATATCTCTAAATAACGCCTCTCAGTCCCTTATATATCTCTAAATAACACCTCTCAGTCCCTTATATATCTCGAAATAACACCTCTCAGTCCCTTATATATCTCTAAATAACGCCTCTCAGTCCCTTATATATCTCTAAATAACACCTCTCGGTCCCTTATATATCACTAAATAACGCCTCTCGGTCCCTTATATATCTCTAAATAACACCTCTCGGTCCGTTATATATCTCTAAATAACACCTCTCGGTCCCTTATATATCTCTAAATAACGCCTCTCAGTCCCTTATATATCTCTAAATAACACCTCTCAGTCCCTTATATATCTCTAAATAACACCTCTCAGTCCCTTATATATCTCCAAATAACGCCTCTCGGTCCCTTATATATCTCCAAATAACACCTCTCAGTCCCTTATATATCTCCAAATAACGCCTCTCGGTCCCTTATATATCTCCAAATAACACCTCTCGGTCCCTTATATATCTCTAAATAACACCTCTCGGTCCCTTATATATCTCCAAATAACACCTCTCGGTCCCTTATATATCTCCAAATAACACCTCTCAGTCCCTTATATATCTCCAAATAACACCTCTCAGTCCCTTATATATCTCCAAATAACGCCTCTCAGTCCCTTATATATCTCTAAATAACACCTCTCAGTCCCTTATATATCTCCAAATAACACCTCTCGGTCCCTTATATATCTCTAAATAACACCTCTCAGTCCCTTATATATCTCCAAATAACACCTCTCAGTCCCTTATATATCTCCAAATAACGCCTCTCAGTCCCTTATATATCTCTAAATAACACCTCTCGGTCCCTTATATATCTCTAAATAACACCTCTCGGTCCCTCATATATCTCTAAATAACGCCTCTCGGTCCCTTATATATCTCCAAATAACACCTCTCGGTCCCTTATATATCTCTAAATAACGCCTCTCAGTCCCTTATATATCTCCAAATAACACCTCTCGGTCCCTTATATATCTCCAAATAACACCTCTCGGTCCCTTATATATCTCTAAATAACGCCTCTCGGTCCCTTATATATCTCTAAATAACGCCTCTCAGTCCCTTATATATCTCTAAATAACGCCTCTCAGTCCCTTATATATCTCTAAATAACACCTCTCGGTCCCTTATATATCTCTAAATAACACCTCTCAGTCCCTTATATATCTCTAAATAACGCCTCTCAGTCCCTTATATATCTCTAAATAACGCCTCTCGGTCCCTTATATATCTCTAAATAACACCTCTCGGTCCCTTATATATCTCTAAATAACACCTCTCAGTCTCTTATATATCTCTAAATAACGCCTCTCGGTCCCTTATATATCTCTAAATAACGCCTCTCGGTCCCTTATATATCTCCAAATAACGCCTCTCAGTCCCTTATATATCTCTAAATAACACCTCTCAGTCTCTTATATATCTCTAAATAACGCCTCTCGGTCCCTTATATATCTCCAAATAACGCCTCTTGGTCCCTTATATATCTCTAAATAACACCTCTCGGTCCCTTATATATCTCTAAATAACACCTCTCAGTCTCTTATATATCTCTAAATAACACCTCTCAGTCCCTTATATATCTCTAAATAACACCTCTCGGTCCCTTATATATCTCCAAATAACGCCTCTCGGTCCCTTATATATCTCCAAATAACGCCTCTCGGTCCCTTATATATCTCTGAATAATGCCTCTTGGTCCCTTATATATCTGTAAATAACGCCTCTCGGTCCCTTATATATCTCTAAATAACACCTCTCGGTCCCTTATATATCTCTAAATAACGCCTCTCAGTCACTTATATATCTCTGAATAACACCTCAGTCCCTTATATATCTCTAAATAACGCCTCTCGGTCCCTTATATATCTCTGAAAAACGCCTCTCGGTCCCCTATATATCTCTGAATAATGCCTCTTGGTCCCTTCTATATCTCTAAATAACGCCTCTCGGTCACTTATATATCTCTGAATAACACCTCAGTCCCTTCTTAAATACATCTGATTAATGCCTCTCAGTGTTTTCTGTATCTCTGAATAACATTTCAGTCCCCACTCAGTCCCGCTTTATATATCTCTATAACATCCCCATAGCCCCTCCTAATATATCTCTATAAAGTCCATTCTCCGTTCCTCTTTTTCTATCGAAGCATTCGTAATAAGGTAGCTGAATTAACAGCGCAAATAGATGTAAACGGATATGATACAATTACAATTACAGACATGGCTGCAGGGTGACCAAGGCTGGGAGCTGAATATCCAAAGTTATTCGATATTTAGGACGGACAGGCAAAATGGAAAAGGAGGTGGGGTGGCATTGTTAGTAAAGGATGAAATCAGAGCAATAGTGAGAAAGGATATTGGATCAGAAAATCAAGATGGAGAATCAGTCTGGGTGGAGTTAAGAAGCTCCAAGGGGCAGAAAACACTGGTGGGAGTTGTCTGTAGGCCTTCAAACAGTAGTGGTGATGTCGGGGTTGGGATCTAACAGGAAATTAGTCATGCGTGTGACAAGGGTACTACAGTAATCATGGGTGACTTTAATCTGCATATATACTGACCAAACCAAATTAGCAATAATACTGTAGAGGATGAATTCCTGGAGTGTGTACGAGATGGTTTTTTAGACCAGGACATTGTGGAGCCAACCAGGGAACAGGCTATCCTCGATTGGGTATTGAGCACTGAGAAGGGGTTAATTAATAATCTTGTTGTGCGGGGTCCTTTTTTTTCATTCGTTCATGGGATATGGGCATCGCTGGCGAGGCTGGCATTTTTTGCCCATCCCTAATTGCCCTTGAGAAGGTGGTGGTGAGCCGCCTTCTTGAACCGCTGCAGTTCGTGTGGTGAAGGTTCTCCCACAGTGCTGTTAGGAAGGGAGTTCCAGGATTTTGACCCAGCGACGATGAAGGAACGGCGATATATTTCCAAGTCAGGATGGTGTGTGACTTGGAGGGGAACGTGCAGGTGGTGTTGTTCCCATGTACCTGCTGCTCTTGTCGTTCTAGGTGGTAAAGGTCGCGGGTTTGGGAGGTGCTGTCGAAGAAGCCTTGGTGAGTTGCTGCAGTGCATCCTGTGGATGGTACACACTGCAGCCACAGTGTGCCGGTGGTGAAGGGAGTGATTGTTTCGGGTGGTGGATGGGGTGCCAATCAAGTGGGCTGTTTTGTCCTGGATGGTGTCGAGCTTCTTGAGTGTTGTTGGAGTTGCACTCATACAGGCAAGTGGAGAGTAATCCATCACACTCCTGACTTGTGCCTCGTAGATGGTGGAAAGGCTTTGGGGAGTCAGGAGGTGAGTCACTTGCCACAGAATACCCAGCCTCTGGCCTGCTCTCGTAGCCACAGTATTTATATAGCTGGTCCAGTTAAGTTTCTGGTCAATGGTGACCGCCAGGATTTTGATGATGGGGGATTCGGCGATGGTAATGCTGTTGTCTGTCAAGGGGAGGTGGTTAGACTCTCTCTTGTTGGAGATGGTCATTGCCTGTCACTTGTCTGGCATGAATGTTACTTGCCACTTATCAGCCCAAGTCTGGATGTTGTCCAGGTCTTGCTGCATGCGGGCACGAACTGCTTCATTATTTGAGGGGTTGCGAATGGAACTGAACACTGTGCAATCATCAGCGAACATCCCCATTTCTGACCTTATGATGGAGGGAAGGTCATTGATGAAGCAGCTGAAAATGGTTGGGCCTAGGACACTGCCCTGAGGAACTCCTGCAGCAATGCCCTGGGGCTGAGATGATTGGCCTCCAACAACCACTACCATCTTCCTTTGTGCTAGGTATGACTCCAGCCACTGGAGAGTTTTCCCCCTGATTCCCATTGACTTCAATTTTACTCGGGCTCCTTGGTGCCACACTCGGTCAAATGTGCCTTGATGTCAAGGGCAGTCACTCTCACCTCACCTCTGGAATTCAGCTCTTTTGTCCATGTTTGGACCAAGGCTGTATTGAGGTCAGGAGCCGAGTGGTCCTGGCAGAACCCATACTGAGCATCAGTGAGCAGGTTATTGGTGAGTAAGTGCCGCTTGATAGCACTGTCGACGACACCTTCCATCATTTTGCTGATGATTGAGAGTAGACTGATGGGGTGGTAATTGGCCGGATTGGATTTGTCCTGCTTTTTGTGAACAGGACACACCTGGGCAATTTTCCACATTGTCGGGCAAATGCCAGTATTGTAGCTGTATTAGAACAGCTTGGCTAGAGGCACAGCTGGTTCTGGAGCACAAATCTTCAGCACTACAGCTGGGATGTTGTCGGGGCCCATAGCCTTTGCTGTATCCAGTGCACTCAGCCATTTCTTCAATTGAATTGTCTGAAGACTGGCTTCTGCGATGGTGGGGATATCGGGAGGAGTCCGAGATGGAATCGTCCACTCGGCACTTCTGACTGAAGATGGTTGCAAACACTTCAGCCTTGTCTTTTGCACTCATGTGCTGGACTCCGCCATTATTGAGGATGGGGATGTTTGCAGAGCCTCCTCCTCCCGTTAGTTGTTTAATTGTCCACCACCATTCATGACTGGATGTGGCAGGTACTGCAGAGCTTTGATCTGATCTGTTGGTTGTTAAATCGCTCAGCTTTCGGGAAGAGTGACTACAACATGATAGAATTCTACATTAAGATGGAAAGTGAAGCTGTCCAATCCGAAACTAGGGTCCTAAATCTAAACAAAGTAAACTGCAAAGGTATGAGGAGTGAGTTGGCTGTGATAGATTGGGGAGATTCATTAAAAGGCAACATTGAAGGAACGAATGCATGAATTCAGCAAAAAAGGACCAAGAGATTGATTAAGAGGGGAAAATAGAGTATGAGAGTAAACTTGCAAGGAACATAAAAGCTGATTGTAAAAGCTTCTACAAGTATGTAAAAAGAAAAAGATTAGTGAAGACAAATGTAGGTCCCTTACAGTCAGAAACGGGAGAATTTACAATGGGGAACAGGGAAATGGCAGAGCAATTAAACAAATACTTTGGTTCTGTCTTCACAGAAGAGGACACAAATAACTTCCCAGAAATGCTAGGGAACCAAGGGAAGGGTGAGAAGGAGGAATTAAAGGAAATTAGTATTAGTAAAAAAATAGTGCTGGAGAAATTAATGGGACTGAAAGCCGATAAATCCCCAGGGCCTGATAATCTGCATCCCAGAGTACTAAAAGAGGTAGCCATGGAAATAGTGGATGCATTAGTTATCATCTTCCAAAATTCTATAGATTCTGGAACAGTTCCTGCAGATTGAAGGGTGGTAAATGTAACCCCACTATTTAAAAAGGGAGGGAGAGAGAAAACAGGGAACTACAGACCGGTTAGCCTAACATCAGTAGTAGGGAAAATGCTAGAGTCTATTATAAAGGATGTGATAACAGGACACTTAGAAAATATCAACGGGATTAGACAAAGATAACATGGATTTATGAAAGGGAAATCATGTTTGACAAACCTATTGGAGTTTTTGAGGATGTAACTGGTAGAATAGATAAGGGAGAACCAGTGGATGTGGTGTATTTGGATTTTCAGAAGGCCTTTGATAAACTCCCACATGAGAGGTTAGTGTGAAAAATTAAAGCACTTGGGATTGGGGGGAATATACTGGATGGATTGAGAATTGGTTAACAGACAGGAAACAGAGAGTAGGAATAAATGGGTCTTTTTCCGGGTAGCAGGCAAGGACTAGTGGGGTACCGCAGGGATCAGTGCTTGGGCCCCAGCTATTCACAATATATATCAATGATTTGGATGAGGGAACCAAATGTAACATTTCCAAGTTTGCTGACGAGACAAAACAAAGTGGGATCTCTATATATCTCAATAAGGCCCCCCTCTCTCAGTCCCTCCTTATATATCTCTATAAGGACCCCCCTCTCTCAGTCCCTCCTTATATATCTCTATAAGGCCCCCCTCTCTCAGTCCCTCCTTCTATATCTCTATAAGGCCCCCCTCTCTCAGTCCCTCCTTATATATCTCTATAACGCCCCCCTCTCTCAGTCCCTCCTTCTATATCTCTATAAGGCCCCCCTCTCTCAGTCCATCCTTATATATCTCTATAAGGACCCCCCTCTCTCAGTCCCTCCTTATATATCTCTATAAGGCCCCCCTCTCTCAGTCCATCCTTATATATCTCTATAAGGCCCCCCTCTCTCAGTCCCTCCTTATATATCTCAAAAGGCCCCCTCTCTCAGTCCATCCTTCTATATCTCTATAAGGCCCCCCTCTATCAGTCCCTCCTTATACATCTCTATAAGGCCCCCCTCTCTCAGTCCCTCCTTATATATCTCAAAAGGCCCCCCTCTCTCAGTCCATCCTTCTATATCTCTATAAGGACCCCCTCTCTCAGTCCCTCCTTATATTTCTCTATCAGGCCCCCCTCTCTCAGTCCCTCCTTGTATATCTCTATAAGGCCCCCCTTTCTCAGTCCCTCCTTTTATTTCTCTATAAGGCCCTCCTTTCTCAGACCCTCCTTATATTTCTCTATAAGGACCCCCTCTCTCAGTCCCTCCTTATATATCTCTATAAGGACCCCCTCTCTCAGTCCCTCCACATATATCACTATAAGGCCCCCCTCTCTCAGTCCCTCCTTATATTTCTCCATAAGGACCCACTCTCTTAGTCCCTCCTTATATATCTCTATAAGGCCCCCCACTCTCAGTCCATCCTTATATTTCTCTATAAGGCCCCCCTCTCTCAGTCCCTCCTTACATATCTCTATAAGGCCCCCCTCTCTCATTCCATCCTTATATATCTCTATAAGGCACCCCTCTCTCAGTCCATCCTTATATATCTCTATAAGGACCCCCTCTCTCAGTCCATCCTTATATATCACTATAAGTACCCCCTCTCAGTCCCTCCTTATATTTCTCTATAAGGCCCCCCTCTCTCAGTCCATCCTTACATATCTCTATAAGGCCCCCTCTCTCATTCCTTCCTTATATTTTTCTATAAGGCCCCCCTCTCTCAGTCCCTCCTTATATATCTCTATAAGGCCCCCCTCTCTCAGTCCCTCTTAACATTTCTCTATAAGGACACCCTCTCTCAGTCCATCCTTCTATATCTCTATAAGGCCCCCCTCTCTCAGTCCCTCCTTATATTTCTCTATAAGGCCCCCCTCTCTCAGTCCATCCTTATATTTCTCTATAAGGCCCCCCTCTCTCAGTCCCTCCTTATATATTTCTATAAGGCCCCCCTCTCTCAGTCCATCCTTATATTTCTCTATAAGGCCCCCCTCTCTCAGTCCCTCCTTATATATGTCTATAAGGCCCCCCTCTCTCAGTCCCTCCTTATATATCTCTATAAGGCCCCCCTCTCTCAGTCCATCCTTATATTTCTCTATAAGGCCACCCTCTCTCAGTCCCTCCTTATATATCTCTATAAGGCCCCCCTCTCTCAGTCCCTCCTTATATATCTCTATAAGGCCCCCCTCTCTCAGTCCCTCCTTATATATCTCTATAAGGACCCCCTCTCTCAGTCCATCCTTATATTTCTCTATAAGGCCCCCCTCTCTCAGTCCCTCCTTATATATCTCTATAAGGCCCCCCTCTCTCAGTCCATCCTTATATATCTCTATAAGGCCCCCCTTTCTCAGTCCCTCCTTATATTTCTCTATAAGGCCCCCCTCTCTCAGTCCATCCTTACATATCTCTATAAGGCCCCCTCTCTCAGTCCCTCCCTATATATCTCGATAAGGACCCCCTCTCTCAGTCCCTCCTTATATTTCTCTATAAGGCCCCCCTCTCTCAGTCCCTCCTTATATATCGCTATAAGGCCCCCCCTCTCTCAGTCCCTCTTAACATTTCTCTATAAGGACCCCCTCTCTCAGTCCAACCTTATATTTCTCTATAAGGACCCCCTCTCTCAGCCCCTCCTTACATTTCTCTATAAGGACCCCCTCTCTCAGTCCATCCTTCTATATCTCTATAACGCCCCCCTCTCTCAGTCCCTCCTTATATATCTCTATAAGGACCCCCTCTCTCGGTCCCTCCTTGTATTTCTCTATAAGGCCCCCCTCTCTCAGTCCATTCTATATTTCTCTATAAGGACCCCCCTCTCTCAGTCCCTCCTTATATATCTCTATAAGGCCCCCCTCTCTCAGTCCATCCTTATATATCTCTATAAGGTCCCCCTCTCTCAGTCCCTCCTTATATATCTCTATAAGGTCCCCCTCTCTCAGTCCCTCCTTATATATCTCTATAAGGACCCCCCTCTCTCAGTCCCTCCTTATATATCTCTATAAGGCCCCCCTCTCTCAGTCCATCCTTATATATCTCTATAAGGTCCCCCTCTCTCAGTCCCTCCTTATATATCTCTATAAGGACCCCCTCTCTCAGTCCCTCCTCGTATATCTCTATAAGGCCCCCCTTTCTCAGTCCCTCCTTTTATTTCTCTATAAGGCCCTCCTTTCTCAGTCCCTCCTTATATTTCTCTATAAGGCCCCCCTCTCTCAGTCCCTCCTTATATATCTCTATAAGGACCCCCTCTCTCAGTCCCTCCACATATATCACTATAAGGCCCCCCTCTCTCAGTTCCTCCTTATATTTCTCCATAAGGACCCACTCTCTTAGTCCCTCCTTATATATCTCTATACGGCCCCCCTCTCTCAGTCCATCCTTATATTTCTCTATAAGGACCCCTCTCTCAGTCCCTCCTTATATATCTCTATAAGGCCCCCCTCTCTCAGTCCATCCTTATATTTCTCTATAAGGCCCCCCTCTCTCAGTCCCTCCTTACATATCTCTATAAGGATCCCCTCTCTCATTCCTTCCTTATATTTCTCTATAAGGCCCCCGTCTCTCAGTCACTCGTTATATATCTCTGTAAGGCACCCCTCTCTCAGTCCATCCTTATATATCTCTATAAGGCCCCCCTCTCTCAGTCCCTCCTTGTATATCTCTATAAGGCCCCCCTCTCTCAGTCCCTCCTTCTACATCTCTATAAGGCCCCCCTCTCTCAGTCCCTCCTTATATATCTCTATAACGCCCCCCTCTCTCAGTCCCTCCTTCTATATCTCTATAAGGCCCCCCTCTCTCAGTCCCTCCTTATATATCTCTATAAGGCCCCCCTCTCTCAGTCCCTCCTTATACATCTCTATAAGGCCCCCCTCTCTCAGTCCCTCCTTATATATCTCAAAAGGCCCCCTCTCTCAGTCCATCCTTCTATATCTCTATAAGGACCCCCTCTCTCAGTCCCTCCTTATATTTCTCTATAAGGCCCCCCTCTCTCAGTCCCTCCTTATATATCTCTATAAGGCCCCCCTCTCTCAGTCCCTCCTTATACATCTCTATAAGGCCCCCCTCTCTCAGTCCCTCCTTATATATCTCAAAAGGCCCCCCTCTCTCAGTCCATCCTTCTATATCTCTATAAGGCCCCCCTCTCTCAGTCCCTCCTTATACATCTCTATAAGGCCCCCCTCTCTCAGTCCCTCCTTATATATCTCAAAAGGCCCCCCTGTCTCAGTCCATCCTTCTATATCTCTATAAGTACCCCCTCTCTCAGTCCCTCCTTATATTTCTCTATCAGGCCCCCCTCTCTCAGTCCCTCCTTGTATATCTCTATAAGGCCCCCCTTTCTCAGTCCCTCCTTTTATTTCTCTATAAGGCCCTCCTTTCTCAGTCCCTCCTTATATTTCTCTATAAGGCCCCCCTCTCTCAGTCCCTCCTTATATATCTCTATAAGGACCCCCTCTCTCAGTCCCTCCACATATATCACTATAAGGCCCCCCTCTCTCAGTCCCTCCTTATATTTCTCCATAAGGACCCACTCTCTTAGTCCCTCCTTATATATCTCTATAAGGCCCCCCACTCTCAGTCCATCCTTATATATCTCTATGAGGCCCCCCTCTCTCAGTCCCTCCTTACATATCTCTATAAGGATCCCCTCTCTCATTCCATCCTTATATTTCTCTATAAGGCCCCCCTCTCTCAGTCACTCGTTATATATCTCTATAAGGCACCCCTCTCTCAGTCCATCCTTATATATCTCTATAAGGACCCCCTCTCTCAGTCCATCCTTATATATCATTATAAGTACCCCCTCTCAGTCCCTCCTTATATTTCTCTATAAGGCCCCCCTCTCTCAGTCCATCCTTACATATCTCTATAAGGACCCCTCTCTCATTCCTTCCTTATATTTTTCTATAAGGCCCCCCTCTCTCAGTCCCTCCTTATATATCTCTATAAGGCCCCCCTCTCTCAGTCCCTCTTAACATTTCTCTATAAGGACCCCCTCTCTCAGTCCATCCTTCCATATCTCTATAAGGCCCCCCTCTCTCAATCCCTCCTTATATTTCTCTATAAGGCCCCCCTCTCTCAGTCCCTCCTTATATATCTCTATAAGGACCCCCTCTCTCAGTCCCTCCTTATATATCTCTATAAGGCCCCCCTCTCTCAGTCCATCCTTATATTTCTCTATAAGGCCCCCCTCTCTCAGTCCCTCCTTATATATCTCTATAAGGCCCCCCTCTCTCAGTCCCTCCTTATATATCTCTATAAGGCCCCCCTCTCTCAGTCCCTCCTTATATATCTCTATAAGGACCCCCTCTCTCAGTCCATCCTTATATTTCTCTATAAGGCCCCCCTCTCTCAGTCCCTCCTTATATATCTCTATAAGGCCCCCCTCTCTCAGTCCATCCTTATATATCTCTATAAAGCCCCCCTCTCTCAGTCCCTCCTTATATTTCTCTATAAGGCCCCCCTCTCTCAGTCCATCCTTACATATCTCTATAAGGCCCCCTCTCTCAGTCCCTCCTTATATATCTCGATAAGAACCCCCTCTCTCAGTCCCTCCTTATATTTCTCTATAAGGCCCCCCTCTCTCATGCCCTCCTTATATATCGCTATAAGGCCCCCCCTCTCTCAGTCCCTCTTAACATTTCTCTATAAGGACCCCCTCTCTCAGTCCAACCTTATATTTCTCTATAAGGACCCCCTCTCTCAGCCCCTCCTTACATTTCTCTATAAGGACCCCTTCTCTCAGTCCATCCTTCTATATCTCTATAACGCCCCCCTCTCTCAGTCCCTCCTTATATATCTCTATAAGGACCCCCTCTCTCGGTCCCTCCTTATATTTCTCTATAAGGCCCCCCTCTCTCAGTCCATTCTATATTTCTCTATAAGGACCCCCCTCTCTCAGTCCCTCCTTATATATCTCTATAAGGCCCCCCTCTCTCAGTCCATCCTTATATATCTCTATAAGGTCCCCCTCTCTCAGTCCCTCCTTATATATCTCTATAAGGACCCCCTCTCTCAGTCCCTCCTCGTATATCTCTATAAGGCCCCCCTTTCTCAGTCCCTCCTTTTATTTCTCTATTAGGCCCTCCTTTCTCAGTCCCTCCTTATATTTCTCTATAAGGTCCCCCTCTCTCAGTCCCTCCTTATATATCTCTATAAGGACCCCCTCTCTCAGTCCCTCCTCGTATATCTCTATAAGGCCCCCCTTTCTCAGTCCCTCCTTTTATTTCTCTATTAGGCCCTCCTTTCTCAGTCCCTCCTTATATATCTCTATACGGCCCCCCTCTCTCAGTCCATCCTTATATTTCTCTATAAGGACCCCTCTCTCAGTCCCTCCTTATATATCTCTATAAGGCCCCCCTCTCTCAGTCCATCCTTATATTTCTCTATAAGGCCCCCCTCTCTCAGTCCCTCCTTACATATCTCTATAAGGATCCCCTCTCTCATTCCTTCCTTATATTTCTCTATAAGGCCCCCGTCTCTCAGTCACTCGTTATATATCTCTATAAGGCACCCCTCTCTCAGTCCATCCTTATATATCTCTATAAGGACCCCCTCTCTCAGTCCATCCTTATATATCACTATAAGTACCCCCTCTCAGTCCCTCCTTATATTTCTCTATAAGGCCCCCCTCTCTCAGTCCATCCTTACATATCTCTATAAGGCCCCCTCTCTCATTCCTTCCTTATATTTTTCTATAAGGCCCCCCTCTCTCAGTCCCTCCTTATATATCTCTATAAGGCCCCCCTCTCTCAGTCCCTCCTTATATATCTCTATAAGGCCCCCCTCTCTCAGTCCCTCTTAACATTTCTCTATAAGGACCCCCTCTCTCAGTCCATCCTTATATTTCTCTATAAGGACCCCCTCTCTCAGCCCCTCCTTACATTTCTCTATAAGGACCCCCTCTCTCAGTCCATCCTTCTATATCTCTATAAGGCCCCCCTCTCTCACTCCCTCCTTATATTTCTCTATAAGGCCCCCCTCTCTCAGTCCCTCCTTATATTTCTCTATAAGGCCCCCCTCTCTCAGTCCCTCCTTATATATCTCTATAAGGCCCCCCTCTCTCATTCCCTCCTTATACATCTCTATAAAGCCCCCCTCTCTCAGTCCCTCCTTATATATCTCTATAAGGCCCCCCTCTCTCAGTCCCTCCTTACATATCTCTATAAGGACCCCCTCTCTCAGTCCCTCCTTATATATCTCTATAAGGCCCCCCTCTCTCAGTCCATCCTTATATTTCTCTATAAGGCCCCCCTCTCTCAGTCCCTCCTTATATATCTCTATAAGGCCCCCCTCTCTCAGTCCCTCCTTATATCTCTCTATAAGGCCCCCCTCTCTCAGTCCCTCCTTATATATCTCTATAAGGCCCCCCTCTCTCAGTCCCTCCTTATATATCTCTATAAGGCCCCCTCTCTCAGTCCCTCCTTATATATCTCTATAAGGCCCCCCTCTCTCAGTCCATCCTTATATATCTCTATAAAGCCCCCCTCTCTCAGTCCCTCCTTATATTTCTCTATAAGGCCCCCCTCTCTCAGTCCATCCTTACATATCTCTATAAGGCCCCCTCTCTCAGTCCCTCCTTATATATCTCGATAAGAACCCCCTCTCTCAGTCCCTCCTTATATTTCTCTATAAGGCCCCCCTCTCTCATGCCCTCCTTATATATCGCTATAAGGCCCCCCCTCTCTCAGTCCCTCTTAACATTTCTCTATAAGGACCCCCTCTCTCAGTCCAACCTTATATTTCTCTATAAGGACCCCCTCTCTCAGCCCCTCATTACATTTCTCTATAAGGACCCCCTCTCTCAGTCCATCCTTCTATATCTCTATAACGCCCCCCTCTCTCAGTCCCTCCTTATATATCTCTATAAGGACCCCCTCTCTCGGTCCCTCCTTATATTTCTCTATAAGGCCCCCCTCTCTCAGTCCATTCTATATTTCTCTATAAGGACCCCCCTCTCTCAGTCCCTCCTTATATATCTCTATAAGGCCCCCCTCTCTCAGTCCATCCTTATATATCTCTATAAGGACCCCCTCTCTCAGTCCCTCCTCGTATATCTCTATAAGGCCCGCCTTTCTCAGTCCCTCCTTTTATTTCTCTATAAGGCCCTCCTTTCTCAGTCCCTCCTTATATTTCTCTATAAGGCCCCCCTCTCTCAGTCCCTCCTTATATATCTCTGTAAGGACCCCCTCTCTCAGTCCCTCCACATATATCACTATAAGGCCCCCCTCTCTCAGTCCCTCCTTATATATCTCTATAAGGCCCCCCTCTCTCAGTCCCTCCTTATATATCTCTATAAGGCCCCCCTCTCTCAGTCCCTCCTTCTATATCTCTATAAGGACCCCCTCTCTCAGTCCATCCTTATATTTCTCTATAAGGCCCCCCTCTCTCAGTCCCTCCTTATATATCTCTATAAGGCCCCCCTCTCTCAGTCCCTCCTTATATATCTCTATAAGGCCCCCCTCTCTCAATCCCTCCTTATATATCTCTATAAGGCCCCCCTCTCTCAGTCCATCCTTATATATCTCTATAAGGCCCCCCTCTCTCAGTCCCTCCTTATATATCTCTATAAGGACCCCCTCTCTCAGTTCCTCCTTATATTTCTCTATAAGGCCCCCCTCTCTCAGTCCCTCCTTATATATCTCTATAAGGCCCCCCCTCTCTCAGTCCCTCTTAACATTTCTCTATAAGGACCCCCTCTCTCAGCCCCTCCTTTCATTTCTCTATAAGGACCCCCTCTCTCAGTCCATCCTTCTATATCTCTATAACGCCCCCCTCTCTCAGTCCCTCCTTATATATCTCTATAAGGACCCCCTCTCTCGGTCCCTCCTTATATTTCTCTATAAGGCCCCCCTTTCTCAGTCCATCCTTATATATATCTATGAGGCCCCCCTCTCTCAGTCCATCCTTATATATCTCTATAAGGACCCCCTCTCTCAGTCCATTCTATATTTCTCTATAAGGACCCCCCTCTCTCAGTCCCTCCTTATATATCTCTATAAGGCCCCCCTCTCTCAGTCCATCCTTATATATCTCTATAAGGACCCCCTCTCTCAGTCTCTCCTTACATATCTCTATAAGGCCCCCCTCTCTCAGTCCATCCTTATATATCTCTATAAGGACCCCCTCTCTCAGTCCCTCCTTACATATCTCTATAAGGCCCCCCTCTCTCAGTCCATCCTTATATATCTCTATAAGGACCCCCTCTCTCAGTCCATCCTTACATATCTCTATAAGGCCCCCTCTCTCATTCCTTCCTTATATTTTTCGATAAGGCCCCCCTCTCTCTTGTCCCTCCTTATATATCTCTATAAGGCCTTCTCTCTCATTCCTTCCTTATATTTATCTATAAGGCCCCCCTCTCTCTTGTCCCTCCTTATATATCTCTATAAGGTCCCCCTCTCTCAGTCCATCCTTATATTTCTCTTTAAGGCCCCCCTCTCTCAGTCCCTCCTTATATATCTCTATAAGGCCCCCCTCTCTCAGTCCCTCCTTATATATCTCTATAAGATCCCCTCTCAGTAACCTCCTGTCCAGGCTGAGAAGCCCATGTTTCTCTAGTACAGTCCTCTGACACCGCGTATCAACCTCCTGTTTCTCCCCTACCCTGGCTCCATTTCATGGAATTGTTGCTTTTTTTCTCTGATGCGAATTCAACTCAGTGCGGCCTGACCAGAGCTGGGTACTGTTTGATCACGATGATTCCGTGACAGATACTCGACTCTTGAGCCCAAATAGCTCAATATTGTATTCACTGAATTGTTGGTGGCTTTATACCATTTACGCCCACACACTAGGAGCTGAATTCAGCCTTCCAGTCATTTCTGATGACAGAGAGTGGTACGTGACAGAAAGTAAGCATCTAGATTATTATATGGACTCATTATTGCAGTCACACGTCATTGGAACATAGAAACAGGAGTAGGTCATTGCGTTTGTCCCTCCATTCAATCAGATCATTGTTCATCTGTACCTCAACCCCATTTAGCCACCTTTGTTCCTTATCCCACGATACCCTTTATCCCAACAAAAATCTATCAATTTCCGTCCTGAAAGCTCCAATTGACCCCCAGCATCAACAGCTATTTTTGGGGGAGAGAGTTCCAGATTTCCACTCCCCTTTGTGTGAAGAAGTGCTTCCTGACATCACCCCTGAACGGCCTGGCTCTAATTTTAAGATTATTCCCCCTTGTTCTGGACTCCCCCCACCAGAGGAAATAGTTTCTCTCTCTCTACCCCATCAAATCCTTTAATCATCTTAAACACCTCGATTAGATCACCCCTTCATCTTCCATACGCGAGGGAATACAAGCCGAGTCTGTGCAACCTGTCCTCAGAATTGCACCTCAACAGAGTTGGGACCAATGCCCTTCACTCACCTGACGAAAGAGGTAAGCTCCGAAAACTTTTGATTTTCAAATAAAACTGTTGGACTATAACCTGGTGTTGTAAGATTCCTTACATTTGTCCACCCCAGTCCATCACCGGCATCTCCACATCATGCTCACAGGGAGGTTCACTAGTGCCGTGGGGAAGGGTTTAAACTAATTTGGCAGGGGGATGGGCAACAAGATGAAGCATCAGAAAGAAGAAACAAGAGGCACAAAGGATTGGGAGAGACAGATGGCACTCGAGTAAGAAATAGGACAGTATTAGGTGGGATCAGACTAAGGGAGAATACGAGAAGCTCTAAGACTGGTTTACGGTGCATGTGTGTAAACACACGGAGTGTGGTGAACAAGGTCGGTGAGCTGCAGGCACAAATAGTCACATGGGAATATGATGTCATGGTGATAACGGAGACCTGGCTCAAAAAAGGGCAGGATTGGGAACTAAATATTCCTGGATACAAGGTGTTCAGGAAAGATAGGGAAGGAAAGAAAGGAGGGGGGGGTGGCAGTATTGATTAAGGAGAATATTGCAGTGCTGGAGAGAGAGGGTGTCCTGGAGGGGTCAAGGACAGAATCTATTTGGTTCGAGTTAAGAAACAATAGAGGTGCCATTACACTTCTGGGTGTATTCTATAGGCACCAACTAGTGGGAAGGAGATAGAGGAGCAAATTTACAGGGAAATTACAGAGAGGTGCAAGAACCTCAGAGTAGTGATAATGGGGGACTTCAACTATCCTAATATAGACTGGGATAGTAATAGTGTAAAGGGCAGAGAGGGGGAGGAATTTCTGAAATGTGTTCAGGGGAGCTTTCTTTCAGTACGTTTCCGGCCCAGTGAGGAAGGAGGCATTGCTGGATCTGGTTCTGGGGAATGAGGTGGGCCAAGTGGAGCAAGTGTCAGTGGGGGAGCATTGAGGGAGCAGTGATAATAATATCATAAGGTTTAGAATAGTTATGGAAAAAGACAAGGAGCAATCTAAAGTAAAAATACACAATTGGAGGGGGGCCAAAGTGGGTTGAGAACAGATCTGGCCCGGGTAAATTGGAATCAAAGATTGGCAGGCAAAACTAATTGAACAATGGGCAGCCTTTAAAGAGGAGATGGTTTGGGTACAGTCTGGGCACATTCCCACAAGGGGGAAAGGTAGGGCAACTAAAGCCAGAGCTCCCTGGAGGACGAAAGAGATAGAGAATAAGATAAAACAGAAAAAGGGACGTATGACAGATGTCAGGTTGAGAACACAAGTGAGAACTAGGCAGAAAAAGAAAGGTCAGAGGAAAAGTGAAAAAGGAAATAAGAGGGGCAAAGAGAGAGTGAGAGAATAGACTGGCGGCCAACATAAAATGCAATCCAAAAGTCTTCTACAGGCATGTAAACAGTAAACGGGTAGTAAGAGCAGGGGTGGGGCAGATTAGGGACCAAAATGGAGATCGAGGCATGGATGCAGAGGGGATGACTGATGACACTAAACTAGGTGGGATCGTGAGTTGTGAGGAGGATGCAAAAAAGCTTCAAGGCGATTTAGACAAGATGAGTGAGTGGGCAAATACATGGCAGATGCAGTATAATGTGGATAAATGTGAAGTTATCCACTTCGGAAGGAAAAACAGAAAGGCAGAGTATTATTTAAATGGTGATAGATTGGGGAATATTGATATACAAAGGGACCTGGGTGTCCTTGTACACCAGTCACTGAAAGCGAGCATTCAGGTGCAGCAAGCAGTTAGGAAGGCAAATGGTATGTTGGCCTTCATTGCAATAGGATTTGAGTACAGGAGCAAGGATGTCTTACTGCAGTTACACAGGACCTTGGTGAGACCACACCTGGAGTATTTTGTGCAGTTTTGGTCTCCTTACCAAAGAAAGGATATACTTGCCACAGAGGGAGTGCAGCGAAGGTTCACCAGACTGATTCCTGGGATGGCAGGACTGTCATATGAGGAGAGATTGGGTCGACTCGGCCTGTATAAAATTCTGACAGGGCTAGACAGACTAGATGCAGGGAGAATGTTTCCCCTGGCTGGGGGGGTCCAGAACGAGGGGTCACAGTCTCAGGATACAGGATAGGACATTTAGAACTGAGATGAGGAGAAATTTCTTCACTCAGAGGGTGGTGAACCTGTGGAATTCTCTCCCACAGAAGGCTGTGGAGGCCAAGTCACTGAATATATTTAAGAAGGAGTTAGATAGATTTCTAGACACAAAAGACATTAAGGGGTATGGGGAGAGAACGGAAATATGATATTGAGATAGAGGATCAGCCATGATCATATTGAATGGCGGAGCAGGCTCGAAGGGCTGAATGGCCTACTCCTGCTTCTATTTTCTATGTTTCTATGTTTCCTAAATTAATACTTTGCATCTGTCTTTACCAAGGAAGAAGATACTGCCAGAGTCTCAGTAAAGGAAGATGTAGTTGAGATACAGGACGGACTAAAAATTGATAAAGAAGAGGTACTAGAAAGGCTGACTGTACTTAAAGTAGATAAGTCACCCGGTCCGGATGGGATGCATCCTAGGTTGCTGAGGGAAGTAAGGGTGGAAATTGCGGAGGTATTGGCCGTAATCTTCCAAACATCCGTAGATGGTGGTGGACAATTAAACAACTAACAGGAAGAGGAGGCTCTGTAAACATCCCCATCCTCAATGATGGCGGAGTCCAACAAGTGAGTGCAAAAGACAAGGCTGAAGCGTTTGCAACCATTTTCAGCCAGAAGTGCCGAGTGGATGATCCATCTCGGCCTCCTCCCGATATCCCCACCATCACAGAAGCCCGACTTCAGACAATTAGATTCACTCCACGTGATATCAAGAAATGGCTGAGTGCACTGGATACAGCAAAGGCTATGGGCCCCGACAACATCCCAGCTGTAGTGCTGAAGACTTGTGCTCCAGAACTAGCTGCGCCTCTAGCCAAACTGTTCCAGTACAGCTACAACACTGGCATCTACCCGACAATGTGGAAAATTGCCCAGGTATGTCCTGTCCACAAAAAGCAGGACAAATCCAATCTGGCCAATTACCGCCCCATCAATCTACTCTCAATCATCAGCAAAGTGATGGAAGGTGTCGTCGACAGTGCTATCAAGTGGCACTTACTCACCAATAACCTGCCCACCGATGCTCAGTTTGGGTTCCGCCAGGACCACTCGGCTCCAGACCTCATTACAGCCTTGGTCCAAACATGGACAAAAGAGCTGAATTCCAGAGGTGAGGTGAGAGTGACAGCCCTTGACATCAAGGCAGCATTTGACCGAGTGTGGCACCAAGGAGCCCTAGTAAAATTAAAGTCAATGGGAATCAGGGGACAAACTCTCCAGTGGCTGGAGTCATACCGAGCACAAAGGAAGATGGTAGTGATTGTTGGAGGCCAATCATCTCAGCCCCAGGATATTGCTGCAGGAGTTCCTCAGGGCAGTGTCCTCGGCCCAACCATCTTCAGCTGCTTCATCAATGACCTTCCCTCCATCATAAGGTCAGAAATGGGGATGTTCGCTGATGATTGCACAGTGTTCAGTTCCATTCTCAACCCCTCAAATAATGAAGCAGTTCGTGCCCGCATGCAGCAAGACCTGGACAAAATCCAGGCTTGTGCAGATAAGTGGCAATTAACATTCATGCCAGACAAGTGCCAGGCAATGACCATCTCAAACAATTGTAAACAATTTTACAACACCAAGTTATAGTCCAACGATTTTATTTTTAATCCCACAAGCTTTCGGGGGCTTTCCCCTTCCTCAGGCAGTGTGGAAAGGAAGGGGAAAGCCCCCGAAAGCTTGTGGGATTAAAAATAAAATCGTTGGACTATAACTTGGTGTTGTAAAATTGTTTACAATTGTTAACCCCAGTCCATCACCGGCATCTCCACATCTCAAACAAGAGAGAGACTAACCACCTCCCCTTGACATTCAACGGCATTACCATCGCCAAATCCCCCACCATCAACATCCTGGGGGTCACCATTGACCAGAAACTTAACTGGACTAGCCACATAAATACTGTGGCTACGAGAGCAGGTCAGAGGCTGGGTATTCTGTGGCGAGTGGCTCATCTCCTGACTCCCCAAAGCCTTTCCACCATCTACGAGGCACAAGTCAGGAGTGTGATGGAATACTCTCCACTTGCCTGGATGACTGCAGCTCCAACAACATTCAAGAAGCTCGACACCTTCCAGGACAAATCAGCCCGCCTGATTTTCACCCCATCCACCACCCTAAACATTCACTCCCTTCACCACCGGCGCACTGTGGCTGCAGTGTGTACCATCCACAGGATGCACTACAGCAACTCACCAAGGCTTCTTTGACAGCACCTCCCAAACCCGCTACCTCTACCACCTAGAAGGACAAGGACAGCAGACGCATGGGAACAACACCACCTGCACGTTCCCCTCCAAGTCACACACCATCCGGACTTGGAAATATATCGCCGTTCCTTCATCGTCGCTGGGTCAAAATCCTGGAACTCCCTCCCTAACAGCACTGTGGGAGAACCGTCACCACACAGACTGCAGCGGTTCAAGAAGGCGGCTCACCACCACCTTCTCGAGGGCAATTAGGGATGGGCAATAAATGCCGGCCTCGCCAGCGACGCCCACATCCCATGAACGAATAATTTTTTAAAAACAGATACGGGGGTGGTGCCAGACGGCTGGCGAGTTGCAAATGTTACACCCTTGTTCAAAAAGGGTGTAAGGATAAACCCAGCAACTACAGGCCAGTCAGTTTAACCTCAGTGATGGGGAAACGTTTTGAAACAATAATTTGGGACAAAATTAACAGTCACTTGGACAATTGTGGATTGATTAAGGAAAGCCAGCACGGATTTGTTGAAGGCAAATCGTGTTTAACGAACCTGATAGAGTTTTTTGATGAGGTAACAGAGAGGGTCGATGAAGGCAATGCAGTTGATGTGATGGATATGGACTTTCAAAGGGCATTTGATAAAATGCCACATAATAGGCTCGTCAACAAAGTTGAAGCCTGCAGAATAAAAGGGGCAGTGGCAGCATGGATATGAAATTGGCTAAGTGACAGGAAACAGAGAGTAGTGGTGAACGGTTGTTTTTCGGACTGGAGGGAGGTGCACAGTGGTGTTCCCCAGGGGTCGGTGCTGGGACCACTGCTTTTCTTGATATATATTAATGACTTGGACTTGGGTGTACAGGGCACAATTTTAAACTTTGCAGATGACACAAAACTTGGAAGGGTAGTAAACAGTGAGGAGGATAGTGATAGACTTCAAGAGGATATCGACAGGCTGGTGGCATGAGCGGACACATGGCAGATGAAATTTAACACCGAAAAATGTGAAGTGATACATTTTGGTGGGAAGTACAAGGAGAGGCAATATAAACTAGAGGGCACAATTCCAAATGGGTACAGGAACAGAGAGATCTGGGGGTATATGAGCACAAATCGTTGAAGGTGGCAGGGCAGGTTGAGAAAGTGGTTAAAAAAGCATACGTGATCCTGGGCTTTATAAATAGAGGCAGAGAGTACAATAGCAAGGATGTTATGATGAACCTTTATAAAACACTGGTTTGGCCACAACTGGAGTATTGTGTCCAGTTCTGGCACCGCACTTTAGGAAGGATGTGAAGGCCTTAGAGAGGGTGCAGAAGAGTGTAATCTCTGGATTACTCCCAGTGCCACGGGCTAGTGAGTATAGAAATAGGAGGATAGAACAGATGAATGCGTGGCTAAAGAGTTGGTGCAGGAGGGAGGGTTTCAGTTTCCTGGATCACTGGGCCTGCTTCTGGGGAAGGTGGGACTTGTACAAGTCGGACAGGTTGCACCTGAACCAGAGCGGGACAAATATCCTTGCGGGGAGGTTTGCTAGCACTGTTGGGGGGGGTTTAAACTAACTTGGCAGGGGGATGGGATACAGAGTGGAGCTACAATAGGGGGTGATGTGCAGCCAAATATAGAGAAAAAAACAAGTCAGCTTGGAAGACAGGGCAAATATGTAAGAGCAAGGCTGGATGGCATCTATTTTAATGCAAGGAGTCTTGCAAATAAGGTGGATGAACTGAAGGTGTTGATAAACACATGGGAGTATGATATTGTTGCTGTCACAGAGACATGGTTGAGGGAGGGGCAAGACTGGCAGCTCAATATTCCAGGGTACAGAATCTTCAGGCGAGACAGAGGGGGAGGTATAAGAGGAGGGGGGGTAGCAATATTAATTAAAGAATCAATTACTGCCATAAGGAGGGATGATATATTAGCAGGTTCCTCAAATGAGGCCATATGGGTGGAGCTTAAAAACAAAAAGGGGGCAAGCACTTTGATGGGAGTGTACTATAGACCCCCAAACAGTCAGGGGGAGATAGAGGAACAGATATGTAGGCAAATCTCAGAAAATTGTGCAAATAATAGGGTAATAATAGTGGGGGATTTCAACTTCCCCAATATTAACTGGGATACTCAGAGTGTAAAAAGCTTAGAGGGTACAAAATTCTTAACGTGCATCCAGGAGAGCTTTTTGAGCCAGCATATAGAAAGTCCTACAAGAGAGGGGGCGGTACTGGACCTAATTCTAGGGAATGTGGCCGGCCAAGTGGAAGAAGTGCTAGTCGGTGAGCACTTTGGTGACAGTGACCATAATTCAGTGAGATTTAAGGTGGTCATGGAAACGGACAGGGAGGGGCCGGAAATAAAGGTTCTAAATTGGGGGAAGGCCGATTTTAATAGGATAAGGCAGGATCTGGCCAAAATGGACTGGGATCAGCTGCTTGTAGGAAAATCCGCATCGGAGCAATGGGAGTCTTTCAGAAGGGAGATTGAGACCATACAATGGCAACATGTTCCCGTAAAGGTCAAGGGTGGTTCCAAGAACTCCAGGGAACCTTGGATGTCAGGGGATATACGAGAATGGATTAGGAAAAAAAGGAGGGCTTTTGGCAGATACAAAAGGCTAAAGACGGAGGAAGCCCGAGAGGAGTACAAAAAGTGCAGGGGGATACTTAAAAAGGAAATTAGGAGATCAAGGAGGGGCCATGAAATAACACTGGCGAGCAAAATAAAGGAAAATCCTAAGATGTTTTATAAGTATATTAAGGGTAAGAGGATAACTAGGGAAAAAATAGGGCCCATTAGGGACAAAAATGGCAATCTGTGTGTGGAGCCGGCAGATGTAGGAGAGGTTCTAAATGAATTTTTTGCATCTGTTTTCACTATGGAGAAGGACGACGTAGACATAGAAATACGGCAGGGGGACTGTGATATACTCGAACATATTAACATCGAGCGGGAGGAGGTATTGGCGGTTTTAACAGGCCTTTAAATGGATAAATCCCCAGGCCCGGACAAAACGTATCCCAGGCTACTGTGTGAGGCAAAGGAGGAGATTGCGGGGGCTCTGACACATATATTCAGAACCTCTCTGGCCACAGGGGATGTGCCAGAGGACTGGAGAACCGCTAATGTAATACCATTATTCAAGAAGGGGAGTAGGGAAAAACTGGGGAACTACAGGCCAGTGAGCCTAACATCAGTGGTAGGAAAATTATTGGAAAAAATTCTGAAGGACAAAATTAGTCTCCACTTGGAGAAGCAAGGATTAATCAGGGATAGTCAACATGGCTTTGTCAAGGGAAGATCATGTCTGACTAATTTGATTGAATTTTTTGAGGGGGTGACTAGGCGTGTGGATGAGGGTAACGCAGTGGATGTGGTATACATGGATTTCAGTAAGGCCTTCGATAAAGTCCCGCACAGGAGACTGGTCAAGAAGGTACGAGCCCATGGAGTCCAGGGTGCCTTGGCACTTTGGATACAAAACTGGCTTAGTGGCAGAAGGCAGAGGGTGATGGTCGAAGGTTGTTTTTGTGACTGGAAGCCTGTGGCCAGTGGGGTACCACAGGGATCTGTGCTGGGGCCCTTGCTGTTTGTGGTCTACATTAACGACTTGGATATGAATGTAAAAGGTATGATCAGTAAGTTCGCTGATGATACAAAAATTGGTAGGGTGGTAAATAGCGAGGAGGATGGCCTCAGTCTGCAGGACGATATAGATGGGTTGGTCAGATGGGCGGAACAGTGGCAAATGGAATTTAACCCGGAAAAGTGCGAGGTGAATCACTTTGGAGGGACTAACAAGGCAAGGGAATACACAATGAATGGGAAGACCCTAGGCAAGACAGAGGGTCAGAGGGATCTTGGTGTGCAAGTTCACAGATCCCTGAAGGCGGCGGAACAGGTAGATAAGGTGGTAAAGAAGGCATATGGGATACTTGCCTTTATTAGCCGAGGCATAGAATATAAGAGCAAGGAGGTTATGATGGAGCTGTATAAAACACTGGTTAGGCCACAGCTGGAGTACTGTGTGCAGTTCTGGTCGCCACACTACAGGAAGGATGTGATCGCTTTGGAGAGGGTGCAGAGGAGATTCACCAGGATGTTACCAGGGCTGGAGCGCTTCAGCTATGAAGAGAGACTGGGAAGATTGGGTTTGTTTTCCTTGGAGCAGAGGAGGCTGAGGGGGGACATGATTGAGGTGTACAAAATTATGAGGGGCACAGATAGGATGGATACTAAGGAGCTTTTTCCCTTCGTTGAGGGTTCTATAACAAGGGGGCATAGATTCAAGGTAAAAGGCGGGAGGTTTAGAGGGGATTTGAGAAAGAACTTTTTCACCCAGAGGGTGGTTGGAATCTGGAACTCACTGCCTGAGAGGGTTGTGGAGGCAGGAACCCTCACAACATTCAAGAAGCATTTGGATGAGCACTTGAAATGCCATAGCATACAAGGCTACGGACCAAATGCTGGAATATGGGATTAGAGTAGACAGGGCTTGATGGCCGGCGCGGACACGATGGGCCGAAGGGCCTCTATCCGTGCTGTATAACTCTATGACTCTATGACTCCTTGGAACAGAGACGGTTGCGAGGAGATTTGATCGAGGTGTTCAAAATCATGAAGGGTCTGGACAGAGTAGATAGAGAGAAACTGTTCCCATTGGTGGAAGGGTCAAGAACCAGAGGGCATAGATTTAAGGTGATTGGCAAAAGAATCAAAGGTGACATGAGGAAAATCTTTTTTACACAGCGAGTGGTTAGGATCTGGAATGCACTGCCCGAGGGGGTGGTGGAGGCAGATTCAATCATGGCCTTCAAAAGGAACTGGATAAGTACTTGAAAGATAAAAATTTGCAGGGCTACGGGGATAGGGCGGGGGAGTGGGACTAGCTGAATTGCTCTTGCATAGAGCCGGCACGGACTTGACGGGCCGAATGGCCTCCTTCCGTGCTGTATCCTTTCGATGATTCTATGATGATATAATTTAACCCTTTAACCCCTGGCTATATTTGGATGAGATTTTGCCTAATATTAACTCGCAAGAAGGGCAGAGACTTGTGGATCTCTGGGAGTCCTTGGTGTCCATAGTTTGATTGCTCTCACTGGCCCTGGACAGGGATTCATCCAGCAGGCATTTCGAATGATTTGACACATGTCACTGAATCAAGCCATCCCTTCAATTCCAAGCACCCTCGGTGAGTAACATCATGGCATTATGTGTTTGATTGACAGCTGTGACTGGGTTGAAGATATGGGTTGGGCCTGTATGTGGGAGGGGGAAGGGGGGTCGGGTGGGATCAACGTTGGTCCCATGATTATTTGTTGTCATTTATAGAATCATAGAATGGTTACAGCACAGAAGGAGGCCATTCGGCCCATCGAGCCTGTGCCGGCTCTCTGCAAGAGCAATTCAGCTAGTCCCACTCCCCCGCCCTTTCCCCGTAGCCCTGCAAATTTTTATCTTTCAAGTACTTATCCAGTTCCCTTTTGAAGGCCATGATTGAATCTGCCTCCACCACCCCCTCGGGCAGTGCATTCCAGATCCTAACCACTCGCTGTGTAAAATGTTTTTCCTCATGTCGCCTTTGGTTCTTTTGCCAATCACCTTAAATCTATGTCCTCTGGTTCTTGACCCTTCCACCAATGGGAACAGTTTCTCTCTATCTACTCTGTCCAGACCCTTCATGATTTTGAATACCTCGATCAAATCTCCTCTCAACCTTCTCTGTTCCAGGGAGAACAATCCCAGCTTCTCCAGTCTATCCACGGAACTAAAGTCCCTCATCCCTGGAATCATTCTCGTCAATCTCTTCTGCACCCTCTCTAAGGCCTTGAAATCCTTACTAATGTGCGATGCCCAGAACTGGACACAATACTCCAGATGATGGATCGCTGTGTGGCCAGGAGCTTCAGACCAGTCTACCAGACCTATCAGCCTCACTGGGACAGTGCAGTCGGACTCCCCCTCCACCAGCCTCACTGGGACAGTGCAGTCGGACTCCCCCTCCACCAGCCTCACTGGGACAGTGCAGTCGGGCTCCCCCTCCACCAGCCTCACTGGGACAGTGCAGTCGGACTCCCCCTCCACCAGCCTCACTGGGACAGTGCAGTCGGACTCCCCCTCCACCAGCCTCACTGGGACAGTGCAGTCGGACTCCCACTCCACCAGCCTCACTGGGACAGTGCAGTTAGAATCCCCCTCCACCAGTCTCACTGGGACAGTGCAGTCGGACTCCCCCTCCACCAGCCTCACTGGGACAGTGCAGTGTGACTCCCCCTCCACCAGCCTCACTGGGACAGTGCAGTTAGAATCCCCCTCCACCAGTCTCACTGGGACAGTGCAGTTAGAATCCCCCTCCACCAGTCTCACTGGGACAGTGCAGTGCGACTCCCCCTCCACCAGCCTCACTGGGACAGTGCAGTGCGACTCCCCCTCCACCAGCCTCACTGGGACAGTGCAGTTAGAATCCCCCTCCACCAGTCTCACTGGGACAGTGCAGTGTGACTCCCCCTCCACCAGCCTCACTGGGACAGTGCAGTTAGAATCCCCCTCCACCAGCCTCACTGGGACAGTGCAGTGCGACTCCCCCTCCACCAGCCTCACTGGGACAGTGCAGTTAGAATCCCCCTCCACCAGTCTCACTGGGACAGTGCAGTGCGACTCCCCCTCCACCAGTCTCACTGGGACCGTGCAGTGTAACTCCCCCTCCACCAGCCTCACTGGGACAGTGCAGTTAGAATCCCCCTCCACCAGTCTCACTGGGACAGTGCAGTGCGACTCCCCCTCCACCAGCCTCACTGGGACAGTGCAGTGTGACTCCCCCTCCACCAGCCTCACTGGGACAGTGCAGTTAGAATCCCCGTGCACCGGGCAACTCCTGAGGCACAATGTACATGGGGATAAGCACCTGATCGACAATCCACCTACAAAGGGATCAATGTTGTAGATGGTGTTGTGATGTTAATTCAGTGACATTCCAGGTCAGATCCCAGGAATATATGGAGCAGGGTCAGGAATGGCCATGAAGCAAACAACTAGCATTTATATCGTGTCCTTCACAGAGAGGTAATGGAGTGGGAGTGGGGAGAGAAGCTATTACAGGTGATTCTCTGGCAATGACTGGATAGATTGGAATGGAACCAGGTGAGGGCAGTCCCACCCAGCTGGACGATGGAGGAGAGGGGTTGGAGGGGGATGGTGTGGTCAAACATGTCACAGGCTGCAGACAGGTGGGGAAGGATGAGGAGGGAGAGTTTACCACGGTCTCAGTCACAGAGGATGTCATTGGTGACTTTGATATGGGCGGTTTCAGTGCTGAGATAGGGGCGGAAACCTGATTGGAGGGATTCAAACATGGAGTTAGGGAAAGAGAGGCACGGATTTGGGAGGCGACAATAAGACGAAGGACTTTGGAGAGAAAAGGGAGGTTGGAGATGGGGTGGTAGTTTACAAGGACAGAGAGGTTTTATGGGGAGGGAGATGATGACAGCAGTTTCACAAGTGAGAGGAACGGTACTCGAGGGGAGGGGACTGTGGGGACAGTACTCGTGGAGAGGGGTCTGTAGGGCCAGTACTTGAGGAGAGGGGACTGTGGGGACAGTACTCGAGGAGAGGGGTCTGTAGGGCCAGTACTTGAGGAGAGGGGGCTGTGGGGCCAGTACTCGAGGAGAGGGGGCTGTGGGGACAGTACTCGAGGAGAGGGGGCTGTGGGGCCAGTACTCGAGGAGAGGGGGCTGTGGGGACAGTACTCGAGGAGAGGGGGCTGTGGGGACAGTACTCGAGGAGAGGGGGCTGTGGGGCCAGTACTCGAGGAGAGGGGTCTGTAGGGCCAGTACTCGAGGAGAGGGGGCTGTGGGGACAGTACTCGAGGAGAGGGGGCTGTGGGGACAGTACTCGAGGAGAGGGGGCTGTGGGGCCAGTACTCGAGGAGAGGGGGCTGTGGGGACAGTACTCGAGGAGAGGGGGCTGTGGGGACAGTACTCGAGGAGAGGGGGCTGTGGGGCCAGTACTCGAGGAGAGGGGTCTGTAGGGCCAGTACTTGAGGAGAGGGGGCTGTGGGGCCAGTACTCGAGGAGAGGGGGCTGTCGGGACAGTACTCGTGGGGAGGGGGCTGTGGGGACAGTACTCGTGGGGAGGGGGCTGTGGGGACAGTACTCGAGGGGAGGGGGCTGTAGGGACAGTACTCGAGGGGAGGGGGCTGTGAGGACAGTACTCGAGGAGAGGGGGCTGTGGGGACAGTACTCGAGGAGAGGGGGCTGTGGGGACAGTACTCGAGGAGAGGGGTCTGTAGGGCCAGTACTTGAGGAGAGGGGGCTGTGGGGACAGTACTCGAGGAGAGGGGGCTGTGGGGACAGTACTCGAGGAGAGGGGGCTGTGGGGCCAGTACTCGAGGAGAGGGGGCTGTGGGGACAGTACTCGAGGAGAGGGGGCTGTGGGGACAGTACTCGAGGAGAGGGGGTTGTGGGGCCAGTACTCGAGGAGAGGGGTCTGTAGGGCCAGTACTTGAGGAGAGGGGGCTGTGGGGCCAGTACTCGAGGAGAGGGGGCTGTCGGGACAGTACTCGTGGGGAGGGGGCTGTGGGGACAGTACTCGTGGGGAGGGGGCTGTGGGGACAGTACTCGAGGAGAGGGGGCTGTAGGGACAGTACTCGAGGGGAGGGGGCTGTGAGGACAGTACTCGAGGAGAGGGGGCTGTGGGGACAGTACTCGAGGAGAGGGGGCTGTGGGGACAGTACTCGAGGAGAGGGGTCTGTAGCGAGAGTACTCGAGGGGAGGGGACTGTAGGGACAGTACTCGAGGGGAGGGGGCTGTGAGGACAGTACTCGAGGAGAGGGGACTGTAGGGACAGTACTCGAGGGGAGGGGACTGTAGGGACAGTACTCGAGGGGAGGGGACTGTAGGGCCAGTACTCGAGGGGAGGGGACTGTAGGGCCAGTACTCGAGGAGAGGGGGCTGTGAGGACAGTACTCGAGGAGAGGGGGCTGTGGGGACAGTACTCGAGGAGAGGGGGCTGTCGGGACAGTACTCGAGGGGAGGGGGCTGTAGGGACAGTACTCGAGGAGAGGGGGCTGTGGGGACAGTACTCGAGGAGAGGGGACTGTAGGGCCAGTACTCGAGGAGAGGGGGCTGTGAGGACAGTACTCGAGGGGAGGGGGCTGTCGGGACAGTATGCGAGGTGAGGGGGCTGTGAGGACAGTACTCGAGGGGAGGGGGGCTGTGGGGACAGTACTCGAGGGGAGGGGGCTGTGGGGACAGTACTCGAGGGGAGGGGGCTGTCGGGACAGTATGCGAGGTGAGGGGGCTGTGAGGACAGTACTCGAGGGGAGGGGGGCTGTGGGGACAGTACTCGAGGGGAGGGGGCTGTGGGGACAGTACTCGAGGGGAGGGGGCTGTCGGGACAGTATGCGAGGTGAGGGGGCTGTGAGGACAGTACTCGA
Source organism: Heptranchias perlo (assembly GCF_035084215.1). NCBI lineage: Eukaryota > Metazoa > Chordata > Chondrichthyes > Hexanchiformes > Hexanchidae > Heptranchias > Heptranchias perlo. The sequence continues at coordinate 409,106 of NW_027138839.1, read as the reverse complement.
GGGGAGGGGGGCTGTGGGGACAGTACTCGAGGAGAGGGGGCTGTAGGGACAGTACTCGAGGGGAGGGGGCCGTGGGGACAGTACTCGAGGGGAGGGGGCCGTGGGGACAGTACTCGAGGAGAGGGGGTTGTGGGGACAGTACTCGAGGAGAGGGGGCTGTGGGGACAGTACTCGAGGGGAGGGGGCTGTAGGGCCAGTACTCGAGGAGAGGGGGTTGTGGGGACAGTACTCGAGGAGAGGGGGCTGTGGGGACAGTACTCGAGGGGAGGGGGCTGTAGGGACAGTACTCGAGGAGAGGAGGCTGTGAGGACAGTACTCGAGGGGAGGGGCCTGTAGGGACAGTACTCGAGGAGAGGGGGCTGTAGGGACAGTACTCGAGGAGAGGGGGCTGTGGGGACAGTACTCGAGGAGAGGGGGCTGTAGGGACAGTACTCGAGGGGAGGGGGCTGTAGGGACAGTACTCGAGGAGAGGGGGCTGTGAGGACAGTACTCGAGGGGAGGGGCCTGTAGGGACAGTACTCGAGGAGAGGGGGCTGTAGGGACAGTACTCGAGGAGAGGGGGCTGTGGGGACAGTACTCGAGGAGAGGGGGCTGTAGGGACAGTACTCGAGGGGAGGGGGCTGTGGGGACAGTACTCGAGGAGAGGGGGCTGTGGGGACAGTACTCGAGGGGAGGGGGCTGTGGGGACAGTACTCGAGGAGAGGGGGCTGTGAGGACAGTACTCGAGGGGAGGGGGCTGTGGGGACAGTACTCGAGGGGAGGGGGCTGTGGGGACAGTACTCGAGGAGAGGGGGCTGTAGGGCCAGTACTCGAGGAGAGGGGGCTGTGAGGACAGTACTCGAGGGGAGGGGGCTGTGGGGACAGTACTCGAGGGGAGGGGGCTGTGGGGACAGTACTCGAGGAGAGGGGGCTGTAGGGCCAGTACTCGAGGAGAGGGGGCTGTAGGGACAGTACTCGAGGGGAGGGGGCTGTGAGGACAGTACCCGAGGAGAGGGGGCTGTGAGGACAGTACTCGAGGGGAGGGGGCTGTAGGGCCAGTACTCGAGGAGAGGGGGCTGTGAGGACAGTACTCGAGGAGAGGGGGCTGTGGGGACAGTACTCGAGGGGAGGCGGCTGTGGTGACAGTACTCGAGGAGAGGGGTCTGTTTACAATGTGTGTCAGCCTGGGCCTACATGTTGGTTCTGGAGGGGACGAGTTGGGTGCATGTGGGCTTCGAAAAACTCTCACTCTCATTCCTGTTCTCTTCTCCCCTGAAGGGCACTGTCTGTCTCTCACTGATGGACCGTTCTCGAACCCAAGTACCCAACACCACCTGTGAGCCTACATGGTGAGTGTGAGCAGGCTATTCGACTGCAGTATGCATCACAGTCAGGCCCGATTCTTTCACACTTTCCAAGCGTGCCTGGATGCTGAGTGTCAGAAACGGGGGACGGCGGGGGGCCGTCAATGGACATTGATCAGGAGCAGGCACCCTGGCTGATTCCTGTACTCCAGCCCAGCCCCAGGCCAGTGATACTGAGGCCCACTTGTGGCCAGCTACTGCAATTCAGCTCAGAATGAAACCCACTGCTTGTTAATGAGGGTGTTCACAGGAATATGTGACACACATTTGCAGTGCAGCTCTGCTCGGGACCATTAACAAATTAAATGATAATGTTTTAAAAAAACTGGTCACGAACCTGGAAACTCATCTTTTTAAAACAAAAAAAACTCCTGGTGACTGATGCAAATTGTGCAGACGAGAATAATTCAGCTTCAATTAACACTGAGTCTGTCACTGAGCATTCCGGGAAAAGAGATGAATTGACTGGGAAAATAATGCAGGGAGACGAGAATTACTGTCAATCTTTGGAAGTCCATCTGCATGTCATTTACCAGGAAGTTCAAAGGATTCACCCCCCGCCCTCCCAACACTGACCCTCGTTTCTCCTTACAGACAATGTACCCGTTGCATTTCCAGCATTGTCTGGTTTTTGAAATGTTAATTTGATCTCTTTTATCCTGAGACACAGTGCCTGAACATCGGAATGGCTGAACGAGGGAAGGCCAGGGTCTATCTAGTTCGCCTCCTTGTGTTCTGGACAAGGTGAAACAGCTTGACATGGTCGGCATTATCTCGTCCCTTTAGAATCCTAAAAGCAGCAACCACATCACCACTCAACCTTCTCTTTTCCAATCAGAACATGCCCAATTTATATAATCACTCCTCACAATCCAGTCCCTCCATTCCCTCAATCATTCTGGTTGCTCTCTTCTCTATCCTTTCATTAGCTGCAATATCCCTCCTGTACTGTGGTGACCAGAACTATACAAGGTATTCGAAGGATTGTACACGATAGTCTAAGAATACTACAAAGTATTTGAAGAACCATACACAGTGTTCTAAAAACTGCACACAGTATTCTAAGGATTGTACACAGTGTTCTAAAAACTGCACACAGTATTCTAAGGATTGTACACTGTATTCTAAGGATTGTACACTGTATTCTAAGGATTGTACACTGTATTCTAAGGATTGTACACTGTATTCTAAGGATTGTACACTGTATTCTAAGGATTGTACACAGTATTCTAAGGATTGTACACTGTATTCTAAGGATTGTACACAGTATTCTAAGGATTGTACACTGTATTCTAAGGATTGTACACAGTATTCTAAGGATTGTACACAGTATTCTAAGGATTGTACACTGTATTCTAAGAACTGTATACAGTATTCTAAGGATTGTACACTGTATTCTAAGAACTGTATACTGTATCCTAAGAAGTGTACAAAGTAGTCTGAGGATTGTACGCAGTATTCTAAGAAATGTACACAGTATTCTAAGAGCTGTACACTATATTCTAAGAATTGTACACTGTTTTCTTATAAATGTACACAGTATTCTAAGAACTGTACACAGTATTCTAAGAATTGTATGCTATATTCTAAGAACGGTACACAGTATTCTAAGAACTGTACACTATATTCTAAGACATGTACACAGTATTCTAAGAATTGTATGCTATATTCTAAGAACGGTACACAGTATTCTAAGAACTGTACACTATATTCTAAGACATGTACACAGTATTCTAAGAGCTGTACACTATATTCTAAGAACGGTACACAGTATTCTAAGAACTGTACACTATATTCTAAGAACTGTACACTATATTCCAAGAAATGTACATGGTATTATAAGAACTGTACACTATTTTCTAAGAACTGTACACTATATTCTAAGAATTGTACACTATATTCTAAGAACGGTACACAGTATTCTAAGAACTGTACACTATATTCTAAGACATGTACACAGTATTCTAAGAACTGTACACTATATTCTAAGACATGTACACAGTATTCTAAGAGCTGTACACTATATTCTAAGACATGTACACAGTATTCTAAGAGCTGTACACTATATTCTAAGAACGGTACACAGTATTCTAAGAACTGTACACTATATTCTAAGAACTGTACACTATATTCCAAGAAATGTACATGGTATTATAAGAACTGTACACTATATTCTAAGAACTGTACACTATATTCCAAGAAATGTACATGGTATTCTAAGAACTGTACACTATATTCTAAGAACTGTACACTATATTCCAAGAAATGTACATGGTATTATAAGAACTGTACACTATATTCTAAGAACTGTACACTATATTCCAAGAAATGTACATGGTATTATAAGAACTGTACACTATATTCTAAGAACTGTACACTATATTCCAAGAAATGTACATGGTATTCTAAGAACTGTACACTATATTCTAAGAACTGTACACTATATTCCAAGAAATGTACATGGTATTATAAGAACTGTACACTATTTTCTAAGAACTGTACACTATATTCTAAGAATTGTACACTATATTCTAAGAACGGTACACAGTATTCTAATAGCTGTACACTATATTCTAAGAATTGTACACTATATTCTAAGAACGTTACACAGTATTCTAAGAACTGTACACTATATTCTAAGAAATGTACACAGTTTTCTAAGAACTGTACACAGTATTACAAGAGCTGTACACTATTCTAAGAATTTTACACAGTATTCTAAGAACTGTACACTATATTCTAAGAATTGTACACAGTTAGCTGGGAATTGTACATTGCATGCTAAGAATTGTACACAGTATTCTAAGGATTGTACAACATATTCTAAGAATTGTACACACTGTTCAAAGAATTGTACACAGTATTCTAAGAACAGTACGCAATATTCTAAGAATTGTACACAGTATTCTAGGAACTGTACGCTATATTCTAAGAGAATGGTAACTGGAGTAAGGTACCAAGCATGGTCACTGGAGTGAGATGCCAGAGGATGTTCACTGGAGCAAGATACCAGAGGATGTTCACTGTAGCGAGATACCAGAGGATGGTCATTGGAGTGAAATACAAGAGATTGGTCAATTGAGTGAGATAACAGAGGATGGTCAATGGCGTGAGAACTTAGAGGATGGTTAATGGAGTGAGATATCAGGGGATAGCCACTGGTGTGAGATTCCATTGGATGGTCACTGGAGTGAGAACTCAAAGGATGGTTACTGGAGTGAGATATCAGAGGATAGTCACTGGTGTGAGATTCCAGAGGATGGTCACTGGAGTAATGTACCAGAGGAGGGCCACTAGAGTGAGGACCTAGAGGATGGTCACTGGAGTGAGATACCAGAGGAAGGTCACTGGAGTGCAATACAAGAGGTTAGTCATTGGAGTGAGATATAAGAGGATAGCCACTCGAGTGAGGTACCAGAGGGTTTTCACTGGAGTCAGGTACCAGAGGTGGCGACTGGAATGAAGTAGCAGATGGTGGTCACAAGAGTGAAACCAGAGAATGGCCACTGGAGTGAGTTGCCAGAGAATGGTCACAGGAGTAGGAATCTCAAGATAGTCACTAGAGTGAGAAGCCAGAGGATGATCAGTGGAGTGCGATATAAGTGGATGGTCACTGAAGTGAGATACCAGAGGAGGATGACTGGAGTAATGTGCCAGAGGATGGCCACTGGAGTGAGAATCCAGAGCATGGTCTCTGGAATGTGGAAACAGAGGATGGTCACTGGAGTTTGGCCAGAGGTGCGGCTAGTTCTGGAGCACAAGTCTTGAGCACTACAGCCGGGATGTTGTCGGGGCCCATGGCCTTTGCTGTATCCAATGCACTCAGCCGTTTCTTGATATCATGTGGAGTGAATTGAATTGGCTGAAGACTGGCTTCTGTGATGGTGGGGATATTGGGAGGAGGCCGAGATGGATCATCCACTCAGCACTTCTGGCTGAAGATGGTTACAAACACTTTAGCCTTGCCTTTTGCACTCATGTGCTGGATGCTGCCATGATTGAGGATTGGGATGTTTACAGAGCCTCCTCCTCCAGTTAGTTGTTTAATTGTCCACCACCATTCACGACTGGATGTGGAAGGACTACAGAGCTTTGATCTGATCTGTTGGTTGTGGAATCGCTCAGCTCTGTCTATAGCATGTTGCTTCCGCTGTTTCGCATGCATGTAGTCCTGAGTTGTAGCTTCACCAGATCGGTACGCCTGGTGCTGCTCATGGCATGCTCTTCTACACTCCTCATTGAACCAGGGTTGATCCTCTGGCTTGTTGGTAATGGTAGAGTGAGGAATATACCAGGCCATGAGGTTACAGATTGTGCTGGAATACAATTCTGCTGCTGCTGATGGCCCACAGCGTCTCATGGATGGATAGGCAATGGCTAACATTTAAGGAATGAATGCATGAATTGCAGCAATTATACATTCCTTTCTGGCGCAAAAACACAAATGGAAATGTTGCCCAACCATGGCTAACAAAAGAAATTAAGGATGGCATTAGATCCAAAGAGGAGTCATATAAAGTTGCCAGAAAAAGTAGCAAGCCTGAGGATTGGGAGCAGTTTAGAATTCAGCAAAAAAGGACCAAGAGATTGATTAAGAGGGAAAAATAGAGTATGAGAGTAAACTTGCAAGGAACATAAAAGCTGACTGTAAAAGCTTCTACAAGTATGTAAAAAGAAAAAGATTAGTGAAGACAAATGTAGGTCCCTTTCAGTCAGAAACTGGAGAATTTATAATGGGGAACAAGGAAATGGCAGAGAAATTAAACAAATACTTTGGTTCTGTCTTCACGGAAGAGGATACAAATAACTTCCCAGAAATGCTAGGGAACCAAGGGACTGGTGAGAAGGAGGAATTAAAGGAAATTAGTATTAGTAAAAAAATAGTGCTGGAGAAATTAATGGGACTGAAAGCCAATAAATCCCCAGGACCTGATAATCTGCATCCCAGAGCACTAAAAGAGGTAGCCATGGAAATAGTGGATGCATTAGTTGTCATTTTCCAAAATTCTATAGATTATGGAACAGTTCCTGCAGATTGAAGGGTGGTAAATGTAACCCCACTATTTAAAAAAGGAGGGAGAGAAAACAGGGAACTACAGACCGGTTAGCCTAACATCAGTAGTAGGGAAAATGCTAGAGTCTATTATAAAGGATGTGATAACAGGACACTTAGAAAATATCAACGGGATTAGACAAAGTCAACATGGATTTATGAAAGGGAAATCATGTTTGACAAACCTACTGGAGTTTTTTGAGGATGTAACTGGTAGAATAGATAAGGGAGAACCAGTGGATGTGGTGTATTTGGATTTTCAGAAGGCCTTTGATAAAGCACATAAGAGGTTAGTGTGAAAAATTAAAGCACATGGGATTGGGGGTAATATACTGGATGGATTGAAAATTAGTTAAAAGACAGGAAACAGAGAGTAGGAATAAACGGGTCTTTTTCGGGGTGGCAGGCAGTGACTAGTGGGGTACCGCAGGGATCAGTGCTTGGGCCCCAGATATTCACAATATATATCAATGATTTGGATGAGGGAACTAAATGTAATATTTCCAAGTTTGCTGATGACACAAAACTAGGTGGGATCGTGAGTTTGAGGAGGATGCAAAGAGGCTTCAAGGTGATTTAAACAAGTTGAGTGAGTGGGCAAATACATGGCAGATGCAGTATAATGTGGATCAATGTGAAGTTATCGACTTCGGAAGGAAAAACAGAAAGGCAGAGTATTATTTAAATGGTGATAGATTGGGAAATGTTGATGTACAAAGGGACCTGGGTGTCCTTGTGCACCAGTCACTGAAAGCAAACATGCAGGTGCAGCAAGCAGTTAGGAAGGCGAATGGTATGTTGGCCTTCATTGCAAGATGATTTGAGTACAGGAGCAAGGATGTCTTACTACAGTAATACAGGGCCTTGGTGAGACCACACCTGGAGTATTGTGTGCAGTTTTGGTCTCCTTACCTAAGAAAGGATATACTTGCCATGGAGGGAGTGCAGCGAAGGTTCACCAGACTGATTCCTGGGATGGCAGGACTGTCGTATGAGGAGAGATTGGGTCGACTCGGCCTGTATTCACTCGAGTTTAGAAGAATGAGAGATGATCTCATTGAAACATATAAAATTCTGACAGGGCTAGACAGACTGGATGCAGGGGGGATATTTCCCCTGGCTGGGGGGTCCAGAACGAGGGGTCACAGTCTCAGGATACGGGGTAGGACATTTAGGACTGAGATGAGGAGAAATTTCTTCACTCAGAGGGTGATGAACCTGTGGAATTCTCTACCACAGAAGGCTGTGGAGGGCAAGTCACTGAATATATTTAAGAAGGAGCTCGATAGATTTCTGGACACAAAAGGCATCAAGGGGTATGGGGAGATAGCGGGAATATGGTATTGAGATAGAGGATCAGCCATGATCATATTGAATGGAGGAGCAGGCTCGAAGGGCCGAATGGCCTACTCCTGCTCCTATTTTCTATGTTTCAATGAATCCCACTTTTGAGTTGCTTGATTTGTTCTGAATCAGTCCCATTTAGCACAGTGGTCGTGTCACACAACCTGTTAGATGGTGTCCTGAGCATAAAGACGGATCTTTGTCTCCACAAGGACGAGCGGTGGTCACTCCTACCAATACTGTCATGGACAGATGCATCTGCGTCAGGTGGATTGGTGAAGACGAGGTCAAGTAGATATCAGAGGATGGTCACTGGAGAGAGAAACCAGAGAATGCTCACTGGAGTGAGGAACCAAAGGATGCTCACTGGAGAGAGGAATGAGAGGTTTGTCACTGGAGTGAGATACAAGAGGATGGTCATTGGAGTCAGAATCAGAGGATGGTCACTGGATTGAGATAGCAGTGGATGGTCACTGGAGTGAGGAACCAGAGGATGGTCACTGGGGTGAGGAACCCAAGGATGGTCAATGGAATGAGGAACCAGAGGGCGGTCACTAGAGTGAGATACAATGGATTGTGATTGCAGTAAGGAAACATACGATGGTCACTGTGGTGAGGAACCCAAGGATGGTCACTGGAGTGAGGAACCCAAGGATGGTCACTGGAGTGAGGAACCAGAGGATGGTCACTGGAGTGAGATACCAGTGAATTGTCACAGAGTGAGGAACCAGAAGATGGTCACTGGTGGGAGATACCAGAGGATGGTCACTGGAGTGAGGAACTTGAAGATGGTAACTGGAGTGAGATAACATCAGGTGGTCACTGGAGTGAGATACCAGAGGATGCTCACTAGAATGAGGACTCAGAAGATGGACACTGTAGTGAGATACCAGTGAATTGTCATGGAGTGAGGAACCAGAGGATGGTCACTGGAAAGAGATACCAGAGGATGGTCACCGGAGTGAAATATCAGAGGATAGTCACAGGAGCGAGTATCGAGAGGATGGTCACTGGAGTCATTTATCTAAGGATGGCCACTGGAGTGAGTTAGTAGAGGATGGTCACTGGAGTAAGGAAACAGAGGATGTTGACTGAAGTGAGATAATGGAGGATGGTCACTGGAGTGAGATAGCCAAGGATGGTCACAGGAGAGAAACACCAGTGGATGGTCACTGGAGTGAGATACTAGAGGATGATCAGTGGAGTGAGGACACAGAGGATGGTCACTGAAGTGAGATACCAGAGTGTTTTCAATGGAGTGAGTTACCAGAGGAGGGTCACTGGAGTGAGATACCAGAGGATGGTCACTAGAGTGAGGAACCAGAGAATGGTGACTGGGGTGAGCAGCCAGAGGATGGTCACTGGTTTGAAATACTCGAGGATGAGGGTGGATTGAAATACCAGAGGGTGATCACTGGAGTGTGAAACCAGAGGATGGTGATTGGAGAGTGGTACCAGAGAATGGTCACTGGAGTAAGGAACCAGGGGTTGGTGACTGGAGTGTGATACAGAGGATGGTCACTAGAGTGAGATACCAGAGGATGGTCACTGGAGTGTGGTGCCAGACGGAGGTCACTGGAGTGAGATACCTGAAGATGGTCACTGGAGAGAGACACCAGAGGGTAGTCACTTGTGTGAGATACCAGGGGATGGTCAGTGGAATGAGGTACCAGAGGATGGTCACTGGATTGAGATACCAGAGGATAGTAACTGGAGTGAGATACTAGAGGATGATCACTGGAGTGAAATATCACAGGATAGTCACTGGAGTTATATACCAGAGGAGGGTCACTTGAGTGAGATACCAGAGGATCGTCACTGGAGTGAGGACCAAGAGGATGGTCATTGGTGTGAAATATAAGAGTTTGGTCACTGGAGTAAGAAACCAAAGAAAGTTCATGGAGTGAGTTAGCAGAGGGTGATCACTGGAAAAAGGAACTGGAGGATGTTCACTGGAGTGAGGTAACAGAGGGTGGTCACTGGAGTGAAATACTTGAGGATGGTCACTGGAGTGAGATAACAGATGAGGGTCAGTGGAGTGAGGACCCAGAGGATGGTCACTGGAAAGACACCTGAGAGGAGGGTCACAGAAGTGAGGAACCAGAGGATGTTCACTGGAGTGAGATACCAGGGGATGGTCACTGGAGTGAAATACTTGAGGATTTTCAATAGAGTGAAATACCAGAGGATGGTCACTGGAGCAAGATAACAGAGGAGGGTCACTGGAGTGAGGACCAAGAGGTGGTCACTGGCGTGAAATACAAGAGGTTGGTTACTGGGTTTTCAATGGAATGAAATACCAGAGGATGGTCACTCGGGTGATATATCAGAGGATGTTCACTGGAGTGAGGATCAAGAGGATGGTCACTGGAGTGAGGAACCAGAGGATGGTCACTGGAAAGTGATCCAAGAGGATGGTCACAGAAGTGAGGAACCAGAGGACGTTCTCTGGAGTGAAATACCAGAGAATGGTCACTGGAGTGAGGATCAAGAGGATGGTCACTGGAGTGAGGACCAAGAGGATGGTCACTGAAGTGAGGAATCAGGGGATGGTGAATGGTGTGAAATACAAAAGGTTATTCACTGGAGTGAGAAACCAAAGAAAGGTCACTGGAGTGAGTTTGTAGAGAATGATCACTTGAGTATGACTGAAGTAAAATACTTGAGGATGGTCACTGGAGTGAGGTATCAAAGGATGGTCACTGGAGAGAAATACCAGGGGATGGTCACTGGAGTGAAATACTTGAGGATGTTCACTGGAGTGAGATTCTAGGGGATGGTCATTGGAGTGCGGTACCAGAGGATGGTCACTGGAGGGGGATTCCAGAGGATCATCACTGAAGAGAGATACCAGAGGATTGCCACTGATGTGAGGAACCAGAGTATGATCGCTGGACAGAGATACCAAAGAATGGCCACTGGTATGAGGAACCGGATAATGGTCACTGGAGAGAGGTACCAGAGGATGGTCTCTGGAGATCAGAACCAGGCGACGGTCTCTGGAGTTCGGAACCAGAGGATGGTCATTGTAGTGAGATACCAGGAGATGGTCACTGGTGTGATATACAGAGGGTGGTCACTGGTGGGAGATAACTGAGGATGGTCACTGGAGTGAGACACTAGAACATGGTCACTGGAGTGTGATACCAGAGGATGGTGATTGGAGAGGGATACCAGAGAATGGTCACTGCATTGAGTAAGCAGATGATGGTCACTGGAGGGGGCACACAAAGGATGGATACTGGAGTGAGATACCAGAAAATGATCACTGGAGAGAGATTCCACGGAATGGTCACTGGATTGAAATACTAAGGGATGGTCACTGGAGTGAGGATCCAGAGGATGGTCGCAGGAGTAAGGAACCAGAGGATAGTCACTGGAGAGAAATACCAGAGGATTGTCACTGGAGTGAGGTACCAGAGGATGGTCACTGGATTGAAATACATGGGGATGGTCACTGGAGTGATGATCCAGAGGATAATCACTGGAGTGAGGATCCAGAGGATAGTCATTGGACGGAGATACCAATGGATTTTCACAGACTGAGGAACTCGAGGATGGTCACTGGAGTGAGATACCAGAGGATTGTCACTGGAGAGTGATACCATGGAATGGTCACTGATGTGAGCATCCAGATTATGGAAACTGGATTGAGGTACAGAGGATGGTCTTTGGAGTGCAAAAGCAGATGAAGTTCTCTGGAGTGCGAAACCAGAGGATGGTCATTTGAGTTAGATATCAGAAGATGTTCACCGGCATGATATACCAGAGGATGGTCACTGGTAGGAGATACCTGAGGATGGTCACTGGAGTGAGATACTAGAGGATGGTCACTGCAGTGCGATACGAGAGGATGGTCACTGGAGTGAGATACCTGAGGATGGTCACTGGAGTGAGATACCTGAGGATGTACAATGGTAAAGGTACCAGGGGATGGTCACATGTGTGAGAGACCAGGGGATGGTCAGTGGAGTGAGGTACTAGAGGACAGTCACTGGAGTGAAATATCAGAGGATAGTCACTGGAGTGAGACACCAGAGAATGGTCATTAGAGTGAGGATCAAGAGGATGGCCACTAGTGAGAAATACAGGGGTTGGTAACTGGAATGAGAAACCAAAGAAAGGTCACAATTAGTTAATTGAGGATGGTCACTGGAGTAAGGAACCAGAGGATGGTCTCTGGAGAGAAATACCAGAGGATGGTTAGAGGAGTGAGATACCAGAGGATGGTGACTGAAGACAGGTACCAGAGAATGGTCACCTGAGTGAGGAACCAGGGGATGGTAACTGTAGTGAGATACAGAGGATGGCCACTGGAGTGAGATACCAGGGGATGCTTAGCAGAGTGAGGACCCAGAGCATGGTCACTAAAGAAAGGCACCAGAAGGTTTTCAATGGAGTGAGGTACGAGAGGAGGGTCACTGGAATGAGGACAACAAGGATGGTCACTTGAGTGAGGAACCAGAGGATGGTCACTGGCATGAAATACAAGAGGTTGGTCACTGGAGTGAGAAACCAAAGAAAGGTCACTGGAGTGATTTAGTAGTGGATTGTCACTGGAGTAAGGAACCAGAGGATGTTCACTGGAGTGAGAATCCAGAGGATGGTCACTGGATTGAAATACTTGAGCATGGTCACTGGAGTAAGATATCAGAGGGTGGTCACTGGAGAGAAATACCAGAGGATGGTCACTGGAGTGAGGACCCAGAGGATAGTCACCGGACTGAGATACCAGTGGATTGTCACGGATTGAGGAACTGGAGGATGCTCACTGGTTGGAGATACCAGAAGATGGTCACTAGTGTGAGACACTGGAGGGCCATCACTGGAGAGAGATACCAGAGGATGGTCACTGGAGTGAGAAACCAGAGGATGGTCTCTGGAGTGCAGAACCAGATGATGTTCTCTGGAGTGCAGAACCAGAGGATGTCATTGGAGTGAAATAGCAGAAGATATACACTGGCGTAAGATACCAGGGGATGCTTACTGGTGGGAGATACCTGCGGATGGTCACTGGAGTGAGATACTAGAGGAATGTCACTGAAGTGCGATACCAGAGGATGGTCACTGGAGTGAGATAACAGAGGATGGTCACTTGTGTGAGATACCAAGGATGGTCAATGGAGTGAGGTACCAGAGGATGGTCACTGGATTGAGATATCAAAGGATAGTAACTGGAGTGAGATACAAGAAGTTGATCACGGAAGTGAGATACCAGAGAAAGGTCACTGGAGTTAGTCATCAGAGGACGGTCACTGGAGGAAATACTTGAAGTTGGTCACTGGAGTGAGATACCAGAGTGTGTTCACTGGAGAGAAATACCAGAGAATGCTCACTGGAGTGAGATACCAGAGGATGGTTTGTGGAGAGAGGTGCCAGAGAATGGTCACTGGAGTGAGATACCAGGGCATGGTCACTGGAGTGAAGCCCCAGAGGATGGTGACTGGAGTCTGATACAAGCGGATGTTCACTGGAGTGAGGAACTAAAGGTTTTTTAATGGAGTGAGATACCAAAGGATGGTCACTGGACTGAGGAACCAGAGGATCATTACTGGAGTGAGATACAAGAGGATGGTCCCTGGAGAAAGGAACCAGAGGATGGTGACTGGAGTCAGATACAAGAGGCTGGCCACTGGAGTGAGGAAATTGAGGGTTTTCAATGGAGTGAGATACCAAAGGATGGTCACTGGTGTGAGGACCCAGAGAATGGTCACAGAAGTGAGATATAAGAGGATGGTCACTGGAGTAAGGAACGAGAGGATGGTCACTGGATTGAGATACGAGAGGATGGTCGATGGGGTGAGGAACCAGAGGATGGTCACTGGAGTGTGATACCAGAGGATAGTAACTGGAGTGAGATAACAAAGGATGGTCACTGGAGTGAGATACCAGATAAATGAACTAGAGGATGGTCACTGGAGAAAAGAACCAGAGGATGGTCACTGGAGTGAGATAGCAGAGGATGGTTATTTGAGTGAGATACCAGAGGATGGTCACAGGAGTGAGATACCAGAGGATGGTCACTGGAGTGAGGAACCAGAAGATAGTCACTGGTGTGAAATATCAGAGGATGGTCACTGAAGTGAGGACCCAGAGGATGGTGACTGGATTCAGATACAAGAGGTTGGCCATTAGAGTGAGGAAACAAGGGGTTTTCAATGGAGTGAGATATCAAGGAATGGTCACTGGAGTGAAATATAAAAGGATGGTCACTGGAGTGAGATACCAAAGGTGGCCACTGGTGTAAGGACACAGAGGATGGTCATTGAAGTGAGATACAAGGGGATGGTCACTGGAGTAAAGAACGAGACCATGGTCACTGGATTGAGATACCAGAGGATAACAACTGGAGTGAGATATCAAAGGATGGCCACTGGATTGAGGAAACAGAGGATGGTCACTGGAGAGAGGAACCAGAGGATGGACACTGGAGAGATATACCGGAGGACGGTCACTGGATTGAGATACCAGAGGATGGTCAATGGAGTGAGGAACTAGAGGATGGTCACGGGAGTGAGATACCAGAGGATAATCACTGGAGTGAGGTACCAGAGGATAGTAACTGGAGTGAGATACCAAAGGATGGTCACTGGAATGAGGAAACAGAGGGTGGTCACTCGAGAGAGGAACCAAAGGATGGTCACTGGAGTGAGATACAAGCGGTTGATCATGGGAGTGAAATACCAGAAGATGGTCACTGGAATGAGGCAACAGAAGATGGTGACTGGAGTCAGATACAAGTGGTTGTTCACTGGAGCAAGGAACTAATGGTTTTCCAATGGAGTGAGATACCGAAGGATGATCACTGGAGTAAAATATCAGAGGATGGTCACTGGAGTGAGTTACCAGAGGATGGTCACTGGAGCAAGGAACCAGAGGATGGTCTCTAGAGTAAGATACCAGAGGATGGTCATTGGAGTGAAATAGAAAAGAATGGTGACTGGAGTGAAATACCAGAGGATGGTCACTGGAGTGAGATACCAATGGATTCTCACCTGAGAGAAGTACCAGAGGATGGTCACTGGAGTGAGATACAAGACGATTGTCACCGGAGTGAGTTATAGGAGGATGGTCACTGGAGTAAGGAACCAGAGGATGGTCACTGGAGTGAGATACCAGAGGATGGTTGATGGAGTGAGGAACCAATGGATGATTACTAGAGTGAGATACCAAAGGATGGACACTGGTAGATGTACCAGAGGATGGTCACTGGAGTGTAGATCCAGAATATGATCTCTGGAGTGTGGAATCAGAGGATGGTTATTGGAGAGAGATACCAGAAGATGGTCACTGGTGTGAGATACCAGAGGATGGTCACTGATAGCAGATACCTGAGGATGGTCACTGGAGTGAGATACTAGAGGATGGTCACTGGAGTGAGATATCATAGGATGGTCATTTGAGTGAGATACCAAAGGTTGGTCACTGGAGTGAGGAACAAGACGATGGTCACTGGTGTGAGATACCAAAGGATGGTCACTGGAATGAGGAACCACTGCATGGTCATTGGAGTGGAGGACCATGGGATGGTCACTGGAGTGAGGAACCACTGTATGGTCATTGGAGTGGAGGACCACGGGATGGTCACTGGAGTGAGATTTCAGAGAATGTTCACTGGCGTGAGATACCAGTGGATTGTCATGCAGTGAGTAAACAGAGGTTGATTATGGGCGGGAGGTACCAGAGGATGGTCACTGGATTGAGGTACCAGAGGATGGTAACTGGACTGAGATACCACTGAGGATGGTTACTGGAGTGAGGTGCCAGAGCAGTGTGGCATCAGATGATGGTCACTGGTGCTATAAACCGGAGAATAGTCCCTGGAATGAGATACCAGGGGATGGTCACTGGAGTGAGGAACCACTGGATGGTCATTGGAGTGGAGGACCACGAGATGGTCACTGGAGTGAGATTTCAGAGAATGGTCACTGGAGTGAGATACCAGTGGATTGTCATGCAGTGAGTAAACAGAGGTTGATCATGGGCGGGAGGTACCAGAGGATGGTCACTGGATGAGATTTCAGAGGATGGTCACTGGAGTGAGATATCAAAGGATGGTCACTGAAACCAGATATCTGTGTATGGGTTCCTGGAATGAGATATTAGAGAGTGGTCACTGGAGTGTTATACCAGAAGATGGACACTGGAGTGAAATACCAGAGGATGATCACTGGTGTGAGAAATAGAAGATGGTCACTTGAGTGAGATACCAGAGAGTGGTTATTGGAGTGAGGTGCCAGAGGATTGTCGCAGAAGTGAGATAACAGAGGATGATCAGTGGAGTGAGGTACCAGAGGAAGGTCACTGGATTGAGGTGCCAGAGGATGATAAGCAGACTGAGGTACCAGAAGATGGTGACTGGAGTGAGGTGTCAGAGCAGTGCATCACCAGAGGATGGTCACTGAACTGAGATTTCAGAGGATGGTCACTGGAGTAGAAACCAGTGGATGTTCCCTGGAGTGAGATACCAGAGGATGGTCACTGGAGTGAGATACCAGTGGATTATCATGCAGTGAGTAAACAGAGGTTGATCATGGGTGGGAGGTACCAGAGGATGGTCACTGGATGAGATTTCAGAGGATGGTCACTGGAGTGAGGAACTGGAGGATGGTCACTGGAGTCAGTTAGCAGAAGATGATCACTGGAGTGAGATACCAATGGATATTCCCTTGAGTGAGGAACCAGAGGATGGTCACTGGAGTGAGGAAGCAAAGGATGGTCACTGGAGTGAGGAACCAAAGGATGGTCACTGGAGTGAGGAACCAAAGGATGGTCACCGGAATGAGATACCAGAGGGTTGTCACTGAAACCAGATGTCTGAGGATGGGTTTCTGGAATGAGATATCAGAGAATGGTCACTGATATCAGTGGATGGTCATTGGAGTGAGATATCAATGGATATTCATGTGAGTGAGGAACCAGAGTTTGGTCACTGGAGTGATATCAGAGGATGGTCACTGGAGTGTGGAACCAGAGGATGGTCACTGGAGTGAGAAACCAGAGGATGGTCACCGGAGTGAGGTACCAGAGGATGGTCTCTGGAATGCGGCTCCAGATGGCGGTCTCTGGAATGCGGAACCAGAGGATGGTTATTGGAGTGAGATAGTAAAGAGTAGTCACTGGAGTGTTATACCAGAAGATGGACACTGGAGTGAAATACCAGAGGATGGTCACTGGTGTGAGAACCAGATGATGGTCACTTGAATGAGATACTGGGGAGTGGTTATTGGAGTGAGGTGCCAGAGGATTGTCACAGAAGTGAGATAACAGGGGATGGTCAGTGGATTGAGGACCCAGAGGATGGTCACTGGAGTGAGATACCAGAGGATGGTCACTGGAATGAGATAACATATGATGGTCTGTAGAGAGATACCAGAGAATGGTCACTGAAGTGAGGAACCAGAGGATTTTAATTGGTGTGAGAATCCAGAGGATGGTCACTGAAGTGAGATACCAGAAGATGGTCACTGGAGTGAGATACCAGAAGATGGTCACTGGAGTAAGGACCCAGAGGATGGTCACTGGAATGAGACACCAGAATATGGTCACTGGTGAGGTGCCAGGGCATGGTTACTGGAATGAGCTACCAGAGGATGACCACTGGAGTGAGGTAGCAGATTATGGTCACTGGAATGAGATACCAGTGGATTGTCATGGAGTGAGTAAACAGATGCTGGTGAGAGGTTCCAGAGGATAGCCACTGGCATGAGATATCAGAAGATGGTCACTGGAGTGAGGTACCAAAGGATGGTCACTGGAGTGAGGTACCAGAGGATGGTCACTGGAGCGAGTTACCAGAGGATGGTCACTGGAGTGAGTATATCAAAGGTGGGCAATGGAATGAGATATCAGAAGGTGGTCACTGGAGTAGGAACCAGAGGGTGGTCATTGCTGTGATATAACATTGCATGTTCACTTTAGTGGGGAACCAGAGGATGGTTATTGGAGTGAGACACCAGTGGATATTCACTTGAGTGAGGAACCAGAGATTGGTCACTAGGGTGAAATACCAGAGAATGGTCACTGGAATGAGTTACCTGAGGATGGTCACTGAAGTAAGATACCAGTGGATGGTCACTGGAGTAGGAACCAGAGGATAGTCATTAGAGTGATGAACCTGAGGATGGTCACTGGAGTGATGAACCTGAGGATGGTCACTGGAGTGAAATGCCAGAGGATGCTCACTGGAATGCTGAACCAGATTATGGTCACTGGTGTGTGCGACCAGAGGATGGTCACTGGAGTGAGATACCAGAAGATGGTCACTGGAGTGAGATACCAGTGGATGTTCACTGGAGTGAAATACAAGAGGATGGTCACTGGAGTGAGGTACCAGAGGATGTTCACTGGAGTGAGGTTGCAGAGGGTGGTCACTGGGGTGAAGAAGCAGAGTATTGTCACAGAGTGAGATACCAGAGGATGGTCACAACACTCTTTCATTGTCTACGACTTGTAAGTGTCAGTTTGGGCCAGTTGGTAGCACTGCCGCCATTGCTGACAACCCCCGTCACTCGCCAAATTCCCGCTTACATTCCCATCACACCAACCTCTCCTCCCCCACTGTCTCTGTTCCCGTCTCCGACTTCTTGCTGCTGCTGCACAAGTCAATTGAATGCTCCTGTACTCTTCCCGAGGACAAGGGGCACATTTTAAACCTCACAAAACAGCAGCGATGTAGAAGTTCATCTGTGAATGTTTGTACGTCTGTCTGTCTATATATCTTTGTGTGTCTGTGCATTGGTGTCTCTGTGTCTGTGTCTGTGTCTGCCTGTGTGTCTGTGTCTGTGTGGCTGCGTGCGTGTCTGTGTTTAGCTCTGTCTGTACATGTGTCTCTGTTTGTGTGTGTCTGTCTGCATGTGTCTGTGAGTCTGTGTCTGTATGCTTGTGTGTGTCTTTCTCTATCTGTGTGTCTGTGTCTCTCTGTTATTGTGTGTGTATCTGTGTGTTTGTGTCTGTGTGTCTGTGCCTGTGTGTGCGTGTCTGTGTGTGTGTGTCTGTGTATATGTCTGTGTGTGTGTGTGTGTGTCTGAGTGTGTGAGACTGTGTCGGTGTGTCTGCGTGAGTGTCTGTGTCCGCGTGTGTGTCTCTGTCTGTGACTGTGTCTGTGTGAGGTTCATTGTTGCTGCTTTCATTAACAGCTCTGATTCCCCCGCAGGGATAGTAAATGAAATGAAAAGGGTGGTTCAGCAGAGCTGTGCGTGAAACGGATGTGATCACAAACACTCTGATACATGTGTGTTCACAATCATAGATACACACTTCCACTCACACAATCATATATACACATTTCCATTCACTCAATTAAATATACATAATTCAAATCACATAATCAGATATACACACTTCCACTCACACAATCGTACATACACACTTTCAATCTCACAATCAGATATACACACTTCAAATCACACAACCATATGTACACACATTTCCAATCACACAATCAGACACACACACACTTCCACTCACATAATCAGATATACACACTTCCAACCTCACAATCTTATATACACACTTCCAGGAACACAATCATATATACACACTTCCACTCAAGCAAACAGATATACACACTTCCAATCACACAATCATATGCACACACTTCCAATCACACAATCAGATATACACACTTCCAATCACACAATTATGTGTACACACTTCCAATCACACAATCATATATACACACTTCCACTCACACAATCATATATACACACTTCCACTCACACAATCATATATACACAATTCCAATCTCACAATCATATATACACACTTCCAATCACACAATTATATGTACACACTTCCAATCACACAATCATACATACACACTTCCAATCACACAATCATATATACACACTTCCACTCACACAATCACATGTACACACTTCCACTCACACAATCACATGTTCACACTTCCACTCACACAATCACATGTACACACTTCCACTCACACAATCACATGTACACACTTCCAATCACACAATCACATATACACACTTCCAATCACACAATCATATATACACACTTCCAATCACACAATCATATGCACACACTTCCAATCACACAATCATGTATACACACTTCCAATCTCACAATCACATATACACACTTCGACGAACAAAATCTTAGAAACACACTTCCAATCATACAATCATATATACACACTTCAACTCCCTCAAACAAATATACACACTTCCACTCACACAATCAGAAATACACACTTCCACTCACACAATCATATGTACACACTTCCAATCACACAATCATATATACACACTTCCAATCGCACAATCATCTATACACACTTCCAATCGCACAAACATATATACACACTTCCAATCACACAATCTTATATACACACTTCAACTCCCTCAATCAAATATACACACTTCCACTCACACAATCACATATACACACTTCTACTCGCACAATCATATATACACACTTCCAATCACACAAACAGATATAAACACTTCCAATCACACAATCACATATACACATTTCCACTCACACAATCATATAAACACACTTCCACTCACACAATCATATATACACACTTCCAATCACACAATCATATATACACACTTCCACTCACACAATCATATATACACACCTCCAATCACACAATCATATATACACACTTCCAATCACACAATCCCATGCACACACTTCCACTCACACAATCGTATATACACACTTCCACTCACACAATCATATGTACACAGTTCCACTCACTCAATCAAATATACACACTTTCAATCACATAATCATATATACACAGTTCCAATCACACAATCATATGTACACACTTACACTCACTCAATCAAATAAACATACTTCCAATCGCACAATCACATGTACACACTTCCAATCTCGCAATCTTATAGACACACAACCACTCACACAATCATATACACACACTTACACTCATATAAACATAAATACACACTTCCAAACACACAATCACAAATACACAATTCCAATCACACAACCTGATGCACACACTTCCAAACACACAATCATACATACACACTTCCACTCACACAATCATATATACACACTTCCAATCTGGCAATCTTATATACACTCTTCCAATCACACAATCATATATACACACTTCCAATAACAATATCATATATACACACTTCCACTTAAGCAATCATATATACACACTTCCACTCACACTTTCATATGTACACACTTCCACTCAAACAATCATATATGCACACTTCCCATCTCACAATCATGTATACACACTTCCAATCACACAATCACATATACACACTTCCAATCACACAATCACATATACACACTTCCCATCTCACAATCATATATACACACTTCCAATCATACAATCACATATACACACTTCCACTCAAACAATCATAAATAAATTCTACCAATCACACAATCACATATACACTATTCCACTCACACAATCATATGCACACACTTCCAATCACACAATCATGTATACACACTTCCAATCTCACAATCACATATACTCACTTCGACGAACAAAATCTTAGAAACACACTTCCAATCATACAATCATATATACACACTTCAACTCCCTCAATCAAATATACACACTTCCACTCACACAATCACATATACACACTTCTACTCGCACAATCATATAGACACACTTCCAATCACACAAACAGATATAAACACTTCCAATCACACAATCACATATACACATTTCCACTCACACAATCATATAAACACACTTCCACTCACACAATCAAATATACACACTTCCAATCTCACAATCTGATATACAGACTTCCAATCACACAATCATATATACACACTTCTACTCGCACAATCATATCTACACACTTCCAATCACACAAACAGATATACACACTTCCAATCACACAATCACATATACACATTTCCACTCACACAATCATATAAACACACTTCCACTCATACAATCATATATACACACTTCCAATCTCACAATCTGATATACAGACTTCCAATCACACAATCATATATACACACTTCCAATCACACAATCAAAGATGCACATTTCCACTCACACAATCATATATACACACTTCCAATCACACAATCATATATACACACTTCCACTCACACGATCATATATACACACTTCCACTCACACAATCATATATACACACTTCCAATCACACAATCATGTATACACACTTCCAATCACACAATCATATGTACACACTTCCAATCACACAATCATGCATACACACTTCCAATCTCACAATCATATATACACACTTCCAATCACACAATCATATATACACACTTCCAATCACACAATCATATATACACACTTCCAATCACACAATCATGCATACACACTTCCAATCTCACAATCATATATACACACTTCCAATCACACAATCATATATACACACTTCCAATCACACAATCATATATATACACTTCCAATCACACAATCATATATACACACTTCCACTCACACAATCATATGTACACAGTTCCACTCACTCAATCAAATATACACACTTTCAATCACATAATCACATATACACACTTCCAATCGCACAATCACATGTACACACTTCCAATCTCGCAATCTTATAGACACACTACCACTCACACAATCATATACACACACTTACACTCATATAATCATAAATACACACTTCCAAACACAAAATCACAAATACACAATTCCAATCACACAACCTGATGCACACACTTCCAAACACACAATCATACATGCACACTTCCACTCACACAATCATATATACACACTTCCAATCTCGCAATCTTATATACACTCTTCCAATCACACAATCATATATACACACTTCCAATAACAATATCATATATACACACTTCCACTTAAGCAATCATATATACACACTTCCACTCACACTTTCATATGTACACACTTCCACTCAAACAATCATATATGCACACTTCCGATCTCACAATCATGTATACACACTTCCAATCACACAATCATATATACACACTTCCAATCACACAATCACATATACACACTTCCAATCACACAATCACATATACACACTTCCCATCTCACAATCATGTATACACACTTCCAATCACACAATCAAATATACACACTTCCAATCACACAATCACATATACACACTTCCACTCAAACAATCATAAATAAATTCTACCAATCACACAATCACATATACACAATTCCACTCACACAATCATATATACACACTTCCAATCACACAATAATATGCACACACTTCCAATCACACAATCACATATACACACTTCCAATCACACAATCACATATACACACTTCCCATCTCACAATCATATATACACACTTCCAATCATACAATCACATATACACACTTCCACTCAAACAATCATAAATAAATTCTACCAATCACACAATCACATATACACTATTCCACTCACACAATCATATGCACACACTTCCAATCACACAATCATGTATACACACTTCCAATCTCACAATCACATATACTCACTTCGACGAACAAAATCTTAGAAACACACTTCCAATCATACAATCATATATACACACTTCAACTCCCTCAATCAAATATACACACTTCCACTCACACAATCACATATACACACTTCTACTCGCACAATCATATAGACACACTTCCAATCACACAAACAGATATAAACACTTCCAATCACACAATCACATATACACATTTCCACTCACACAATCATATAAACACACTTCCACTCACACAATCAAATATACACACTTCCAATCTCACAATCTGATATACAGACTTCCAATCACACAATCATATATACACACTTCTACTCGCACAATCATATCTACACACTTCCAATCACACAAACAGATATACACACTTCCAATCACACAATCACATATACACATTTCCACTCACACAATCATATAAACACACTTCCACTCATACAATCATATATACACACTTCCAATCTCACAATCTGATATACAGACTTCCAATCACACAATCATATATACACACTTCCAATCACACAATCAAAGATGCACATTTCCACTCACACAATCATATATACACACTTCCAATCACACAATCATATATACACACTTCCACTCACACGATCATATATACACACTTCCACTCACACAATCATATATACACACTTCCAATCACACAATCATGTATACACACTTCCAATCACACAATCATATGTACACACTTCCAATCACACAATCATGCATACACACTTCCAATCTCACAATCATATATACACACTTCCAATCACACAATCATATATACACACTTCCAATCACACAATCATATATACACACTTCCAATCACACAATCATGCATACACACTTCCAATCTCACAATCATATATACACACTTCCAATCACACAATCATATATACACACTTCCAATCACACAATCATATATACACACTTCCAATCACACAATCATATATACACACTTCCACTCACACAATCATATGTACACAGTTCCACTCACTCAATCAAATATACACACTTTCAATCACATAATCACATATACACACTTCCAATCGCACAATCACATGTACACACTTCCAATCTCGCAATCTTATAGACACACTACCACTCACACAATCATATACACACACTTACACTCATATAATCATAAATACACACTTCCAAACACAAAATCACAAATACACAATTCCAATCACACAACCTGATGCACACACTTCCAAACACACAATCATACATGCACACTTCCACTCACACAATCATATATACACACTTCCAATCTCGCAATCTTATATACACTCTTCCAATCACACAATCATATATACACACTTCCAATAACAATATCATATATACACACTTCCACTTAAGCAATCATATATACACACTTCCACTCACACTTTCATATGTACACACTTCCACTCAAACAATCATATATGCACACTTCCGATCTCACAATCATGTATACACACTTCCAATCACACAATCATATATACACACTTCCAATCACACAATCACATATACACACTTCCAATCACACAATCACATATACACACTTCCCATCTCACAATCATGTATACACACTTCCAATCACACAATCAAATATACACACTTCCAATCACACAATCACATATACACACTTCCACTCAAACAATCATAAATAAATTCTACCAATCACACAATCACATATACACAATTCCACTCACACAATCATATATACACACTTCCAATCACACAATAATATGCACACACTTCCAATCACACAATCATGTATACACACTTCCAATCTCACAATCACAGAAACTCACTTCGACGAACAAAATCTGAGAAACACACTTCCAATCATACAATCATAAATACACACTTCAACTCCCTCAATCAAATATACACACTTCCACTCACACAATCAGAAATACACACTTCCACTCACACAATCATATATACACACTTCCAATCGCACAATCATATATACACAATTCCAATCGCACAAACATATATACACACTTACACTCACACAATCTTATATGCACACTTCAACTCCCTCAATCAAATATACACACTTCCACTCACACAATCACATATACACACTTCGACTCGCACAATCATATATACACACATCCAATCACACAAACAGATATAAACACTTCCAATCACACAATCACATATACACATTTCCACTCACACAATCATATAAACACACTTCCACTCACACAATCATATATACACACTTCCCATCTCACAATCTGATATACAGACTTCCAATCACACAATCATATATACACACTTCCAATCACACAATCATATATACACACTTCCAATCACACAATCATATATACACACTTCCAATCACACAATCATATATACACACTTCTACTCACACAATCATATAGACACACTTCCAATCACACAATCATATATACACACTTACACTCACACAATCATATGTACACACTTCCAATCACACAATCAGTAATACAATCTTCCAATCACACGATCATTTATACAATCTTCCAATCACACGATAATATATGCACACTTCCACTCACACAATCATATGTACACACTTCCACTCACACAATCATATGTACACACTTCCACTCACACAATCATATATACACACTTCCACTCACACAATCATAGAAACACACTTCCACTCACACAATCATATATACAATCTTCCAATCACACGATAATATATCCAATCTTCCAATCACACGATCATATATACACAGTTCCACTCACACAATCACATATACACACTTCAAATCATACAATCATATATACACACTTCCACTCACACAATCATATATACACACTTCCACTCACACAATCATATATACACACTTCCAATCACACAATCATATAGACACACTTCCACTCACACAATCATATATACACACTTCCACTCACACAATCATATATACACACTTCCACTCACACAATCATATATACACACTTCCAATCACACAATCAGTTGTACAATCTTCCACTCACACAATCATATATACACACTTCCAATCATACAATAATATGTACACACTTCCACTCACACAATCAAATGTGCACACTTCCACTCACACAATCATATGTACACACTTCCAATCACACAATCACATATACAAACTTCCAATCACACAATCACGTACACACACTTCCAATCACACAATCATGGAAACACACTTCCAATCACACAATCAGTTATACGATCTTCCAATCACATGATCATATATACACACTTCCAATCACACAATCATATACACACACTTCCAATCACACAATCATATATCCACACTTCCACTCACACAATCACATATACACACTTCCAATCACACAATCATATATACACACTTCCAATCACACAATCATATATACACACTTCCAATCACACAATGATATATACACACTTCCAATCACACAATCATATATTCACACTTCCACTCACACAATTACACATACACACGTACTCTTACACGATCATATACACACACCGAATCTCCAATCACATATACACACTTCCACTCACACAACATATAAACACGCTTCCAATCAGAGAATCATATATACACACTACCACTCACACAATCATATATACACGCTTCCAATCACACAATCATATATACACACTTCCACTCACACAATCATATGTACACACTTCCACTCACACAATCATATATACACACTTCCAATCACACAATCACATATACAGACTTCCAATCACACAATTATATACACACACTTCCAATCACACAATCATATATACACACTTCCAATCACACAATCATATATACACACTTCCACTCACACAATCATATGTACACACTTCGAATCACACAATCACATGTACACACTTCCAATCACACAATCACGTATACACACTTCCAATGAAACAATCATAGAAACACACTTCCACTCACACAATCTTACATGCACACTTCCAATCACACAATCACATATACACACTTCCAGTCACACAATCACATATACACACTTCCACTCACACAATCTTACATGCACACTTCCAATCACACAATCACATATACACACTTCCAGTCACACCATCACATATACACACTTCCAATCACACAATCACATATACACACTTCCAATCACACAATCACATACACACACTTCCACTCACACAATTATATGTACACACTTCCAATCACACAATCAGTTATACAATCTTCCAATCACACGATCAAATATACACACTTCCAATCACACAATCATATATACACACTTCCAATCACACAATCATTTTCTACACACTTCCAATCTCACAATCATAGAAACACACTTCCACGAACACAATCTGACATGCAGACTTCCAATCACACAATCACATAGACACACTTCCAGTCACACAATCACATATACACACTTCCAATCACACAATCACGGAAACACACTTCCAATCACACAATCACAGAAACACACTTCCACTCACACAATCATATATACACACTTCCACTCACACAATCATATATACACACTTCCACTCACACAATCATATATGCACACTTCCAATCACACAATCATATATACACACTTCCACTCACACAATCATATTTCCACACTTCCACTCACACAATCATATACACACACTTCCAATCACACAATCATATATACACACTTCCAATCACAGAATCATATATACACACTTCCACTCACACAATCATATATACACACTTCCACTCACACAATCATATGTACACACTTCCAATCACACAATCATATATACACACTTCAAATCACACAATCATATATACACACTTCCAATCACAAAATCAAATATACATACTTCCACTCACACAATCATATATACACACTTCCACTCACACAATCTTATATGCACACTTCCAATCACCCAATCATTTATACACACTTCCAATCACACAATCATATATACACACTTCCAATCACACAATCATATGTACACACTTCCACTCACACAATCATATGTGCACACTTCCACTCACACAATCATATGTACACACTTCCAATCAAACAATCAGTTATACAATCTTCCAATCACACGATCATTTATACACACTTCCACTCACACAATCATATATACAAACTTCCACTCACACAATCATATGTACACACTTCCAATCATACAATCATATGTACACACTTCCAATCACACAATCACAGAAACACACTTCCACTCGCACAATCATATGAACACACTTCCACTCACACAATCATATGTACACACTTCCAATCAAACAATCAGTTATACAATCTTCCAATCACACGATCATTTATACACACTTCCAATCACACAATCACATACACACACTTCCACTCACACAATCATATGTACACACTTCCAATCATACAATCATATGTACACACTTCCAATCACACAATCACAGAAACACACTTCCACTCGCACAATCATATGAACACACTTCCACTCACACAATCATACATACACACTTCCACTCACACAATCATAGAAAACACACTTCCACTCACACAATCAGATATACACACTTCCACTCACAAAATCATATTTACACACTTCCACTCACACAATCATATATACACACTTCCACTCACACAATCATATGTACACACTTCCAATCATACAATCATATGTACACACTTCCAATCACACGATCAAATATACACACTTCCAATCACACAATCATATATACACACTTCCAATCACACAATCATTTTCTACACACTTCCAATCTCACAATCATAGAAACACACTTCCACGAACACAATCTGACATGCAGACTTCCAATCACACAATCACATAGACACACTTCCAGTCACACAATCACATATACACACTTCCAATCACACAATCACGGAAACACACTTCCAATCACACAATCACAGAAACACACTTCCACTCACACAATCATATATACACACTTCCACTCACACAATCATATATACACACTTCCACTCACACAATCATATATGCACACTTCCAATCACACAATCATATATACACACTTCCACTCACACAATCATATTTCCACACTTCCACTCACACAATCATATACACACACTTCCAATCACACAATCATATATACACACTTCCAATCACAGAATCATATATACACACTTCCACTCACACAATCATATATACACACTTCCACTCACACAATCATATGTACACACTTCCAATCACACAATCATATATACACACTTCAAATCACACAATCATATATACACACTTCCAATCACAAAATCAAATATACATACTTCCACTCACACAATCATATATACACACTTCCACTCACACAATCTTATATGCACACTTCCAATCACCCAATCATTTATACACACTTCCAATCACACAATCATATATACACACTTCCAATCACACAATCATATGTACACACTTCCACTCACACAATCATATGTGCACACTTCCACTCACACAATCATATGTACACACTTCCAATCAAACAATCAGTTATACAATCTTCCAATCACACGATCATTTATACACACTTCCACTCACACAATCATATATACAAACTTCCACTCACACAATCATATGTACACACTTCCAATCATACAATCATATGTACACACTTCCAATCACACAATCACAGAAACACACTTCCACTCGCACAATCATATGAACACACTTCCACTCACACAATCATATGTACACACTTCCAATCAAACAATCAGTTATACAATCTTCCAATCACACGATCATTTATACACACTTCCAATCACACAATCACATACACACACTTCCACTCACACAATCATATGTACACACTTCCAATCATACAATCATATGTACACACTTCCAATCACACAATCACAGAAACACACTTCCACTCGCACAATCATATGAACACACTTCCACTCACACAATCATACATACACACTTCCACTCACACAATCATAGAAAACACACTTCCACTCACACAATCAGATATACACACTTCCACTCACAAAATCATATTTACACACTTCCACTCACACAATCATATATACACACTTCCACTCACACAATCATATGTACACACTTCCAATCATACAATCATATTTACACACTTCCAATCACACGATCATTTATACACACTTCCACTCACACAATCATATATACAAACTTCCACTCACACAATCATATGTACACACTTCCAGTAACACAATCACATATACACACTTCCAATCACACAATCACGTATACACACTTCCAATCACACAATCACAGAAACACACTTCCACTCGCACAATCATATGAACACACTTCCAATCACACAATCATATGTACACACTTCCAATCACACAATCATATATCCACACTTCCACTCGCACAATCATATGAACACACTTCCAATCACACAATCATATGTACACACTTCAATCACACAATCAGTGATACAATCTTCCAATCACACGATCATTTATACAATCTTCCAATCACACGATAATTTTTGCACACTTCCAATCACACAATCATATGTACACACTTCCAATCACACAATCATATATACACACTACCACTCACACAATCATATATACACACTTCCACTCACACAATCATATATACACACTTTCACTCACACAATCATAGAAACACACTTCCACTCACACAATCATATACACACACTTCCAATCACACAATCATATATGCACACTTCCACTCACACAATCATATATACACACTTCCACTCACACAATCATAGAAAACACACTTCCACTCACACAATCATATATACACACTTCCAATCACACAATCATATATACACACTTCCACTCACACAATCATATATACACACTTCCACTCACACAATCATATGTACACACTACCAATCACACAATCATATATACACACTTCCAATCACACAATCATATATACACACTTCCACTCACAGAATCATACATACACACTTCCACTCACACAATCATAGAAAACACACTTCCACTCACACAATCAGATATACACACTTCCACTCACAAAATCATATTTACACACTTCCACTCACACAATCATATATACACACTTCCACTCACACAATCATATACACACACTTCCACTCACACAATCATATTTACACACTTCCACTCACACAATCATATATACACACTTCCACTCACACAATCATATATACACACTTCCAATCACACAATCATAAAAACACACTTCCAATCACACAATCACATATACACACTTCCAATCATACAACAATATGTACACACTTCCACTCACACAATCATATGTGCACAATTCCAATCACACAATCACATATACAAACTTCCAATCACACACTCACGTATACACACTTCCAATCACACAATCATAGAAACACACTTCCACTCACACAATCTTACATGCACACTTCCAATCACACAATCACATGTGCACACTTCCAATCACAAAATCAGTTATACAATCTTCCAATCACACGATCATATTTTCACACTTCCAATCACACAATCATATATACACACTTCCAATCACACAATCATATATACACACTTCCAATCACGCAATCATATATACACACTTCCACTCACACAATCATATACACACACTTCCAATCACACAATCATATATACACACTTCCAAACACAGAATCAAGCATACACACTTCCACTCACACAATCATATATACACACTTCCACTCACACAATCTTATATACAGACTTCCAATCACCCAATCATATATACGCACTTCCAATCACACAATCATATGTACACACTTCCAATCACACAATCATATGTGCACACTTCCACTCACACAATCATATGTACACACTTCCACTCACACAATCATATATACACACTTCCACTCACACAATCAAATGTACACACTTCCAATCACACAATCATAATACACACTTCCAATCACACAATCATAGATACACACTGCCAATCACACAATCATATATACACACTTCCACTCACACAATCATATATACACACTTCCACTCACACAATCATATATACACACTTCCAATCACACAATCATATATACACACTTCCAATCACACAATCATATGTACACACTTCCACTCACACAATCATATGTGCACAGTTCCACTCACACAATCATATATACACACTTCCACTCACACAATCATATGCACACACTTCCAATCACACAATCATATATTCACACTTCCACTCACACAATCACACATACACACGTACTCTTACACGATCATAGACACACACCGAATCTCCAATCACATTTACACACTTTCACTCACACAACATATGAACACACTTCCAATCACACAATCATATATACACACTTCCACTCACACAATCATATATCCACACTTCCAATCACACAATCATATATACACACTTCCACTCACACAATCATATATACACACTTCCAATCACACAATCATATATACACACTTCCAATCACACAATCATATATACACACTTCCAATCACACAATCATATATACACACTTCCAATCACACAATCATATGAACACACTTCCAATCAGACAATCAGTTGTACCATCTTCCAATCACACGATCATTTATACAATCTTCCAATCACACGATAATATACGCACACTTCCAATCACACAATCATATGTACGCACTTCCAATCACACAATCATATATACACACTTCCACTCACACAATCATATATACACACTTCCACTCACACAATCATATATACACACTTCCTCTCACACAATCATAGAAACACACTTCCACTCACACAATCATATACACACACTTCCAATCACACAATCATACATACACACTTCCAATCACACAATCATTTCTACACACTTCCAATCACACAATCATATATACACACTTCCACTCACACAATCATAGATACACACTTCCACTCACACAATCATAGAAAACACACTTCCACTCACACAATCATATATACACACTTCCAATCACTGAATCATATATACACACTTCCACTCACACAATCATATATACACACTTCCACTCACACAATCATATATACACACTTCCAATCACACAATCATATATACACACTTCCACTCACACAATCATATCTACACACTTCCACTCACACAATCATATGTACACACTTCCAAACACACAATCAGTTTACAATCTTCCAATCACACGATCATTTATACAATCTTCCAATCACACGATAATATATGCACACTTCCAATCACACAATCATATATACACACTTCCAATCACACAATCATGTATACACACTTCCAATCACACAATCATATATACACACTTCCACTCACACAATCATTTTTTACACACTTCCAATCACACAATCATATGTACACACTTCCACTCACACAATCACATGTACACACTTCCACTCACACAATCATATGTACACACTTCCAATCACACAATCATTTATACAATCTTCCAATCACACGATCATTTATACAATCTTCCAATCACACAATAATATATGCACACTTCCAATCACACAATCACATATACACACTTCCAATCACACAATCATATATACACACTTCCACTCACACAATCATATATACACACTTCCACTCACACAATCATATGTACACACTTCCACTCAAACAATCATATGTGCACACTTCCAATCACACAATCAGTTATACAATCTTCCAATCACACGATAATAGATGCACACTTCCAATCACACAATCATATGTACACACTTCCAATCACACAATCATATATACAAACTTCCACTCACACAATCATATATACACACTTCCACTCACACAATCATAGACACACACTTCCACTCACACAATCATAGAAACACACTTCCACTCACACAATCATAGAAAACACACTTCCACTCACACAATCATATATACACACTTCCAATCACACAATCATAGAAAACACACTTCCACTCACACAATCATATATACACACTTCCACTCACACAATTATATTTACACACTTCCACTCACACAATCATATATACACACTTCCACTGACACAATCATATACACACACTTCCAATCACACAATCATAGACACACACTTCCACTCACACAATCATAGAAAACACACTTCCACTCACACAATCATATATACACACTTCCAATCACACAATCATATATACACACTTCCAATCACGCAATCATATATACACACTTCCACTCACACAATCATATATACACACTTCCACTCACACAATCATATATACACACTTCCAATCACACAATCATATATACACACTTCCAATCACACAATCATATATACACACTTCCAATCACACAATCATATGTACACACTTCCACTCACACAATCATATGTACACACTTCCACTCACACAATCATATGTGCACACTTCCAATCACACAATCATATATACACACTTCCACTCACACAATCATATGCACACACTTCCAATCACACAATCATATATTCACACTTCCACTCACACAATCACACATACACACGTACTCTTACACGATCATAGACACACACCGAATCTCCAATCATATTTACACACTTCCACTCACACAACATATGAACACACTTCCAATCACACAATCATATATACACACTTCCACTCACACAATCATATATACACACTTCCAATCGCACAATCATATATACACACTTCCACTCACACAATCATATATACACACTTCCAATCACACAATCATATGTACACACTTCCAATCACACAATCATGTATACACACTTCCAATCACACAATCATATATACACACTTCCAATCACACAATCATATGAACACACTTCCAATCACACAATCAGTTATACAATCTTCCAATCACACGATCATTTATACAATCTTCCAATCACACAATCATATATACACACTTCCACTCACACAATCATATATACACACTTCCAATCACACAATCATATATACACACTTCCAATCACACAATCATATATACACACTTCCAATCACACAATCATATATACACACTTCCAATCACACAATCATATGAACACACTTCCAATCAGACAATCAGTTGTACCATCTTCCAATCACACGATCATTTATACAATCTTCCAATCACACGATAATATACGCACACTTCCAATCACACAATCATATGTACGCACTTCCAATCACACAATCATATATACACACTTCCACTCACACAATCATATATACACACTTCCACTCACACAATCATATATACACACTTCCAATCACACAATCATATATACACACTTCCACTCACACAATCATATATACACACTTCCACTCACACAATCATATATACACACTTCCTCTCACACAATCATAGAAACACACTTCCACTCACACAATCATATACACACACTTCCAATCACACAATCATACATACACACTTCCAATCACACAATCATTTCTACACACTTCCAATCACACAATCATATATACACACTTCCACTCACACAATCATAGATACACACTTCCACTCACACAATCATAGAAAACACACTTCCACTCACACAATCATATATACACACTTCCAATCACTGAATCATATATACACACTTCCACTCACACAATCATATATACACACTTCCACTCACACAATCATATATACACACTTCCAATCACACAATCATATATACACACTTCCACTCACACAATCATATATACACACTTCCACTCACACAATCATATGTACACACTTCCAAACACACAATCAGTTTACAATCTTCCAATCACACGATCATTTATACAATCTTCCAATCACACGATAATATATGCACACTTCCACTCACACAATCATTTTTTACACACTTCCAATCACACAATCATATGTACACACTTCCACTCACACAATCACATGTACACACTTCCACTCACACAATCATATGTACACACTTCCAATCACACAATCATTTATACAATCTTCCAATCACACGATCATTTATACAATCTTCCAATCACACAATAATATATGCACACTTCCAATCACACAATCACATATACACACTTCCAATCACACAATCATATATACACACTTCCACTCACACAATCATATATACACACTTCCACTCACACAATCATATGTACACACTTCCACTCAAACAATCATATGTGCACACTTCCAATCACACAATCAGTTATACAATCTTCCAATCACACGATAATAGATGCACACTTCCAATCACACAATCATATGTACACACTTCCAATCACACAATCATATATACAAACTTCCACTCACACAATCATATATACACACTTCCACTCACACAATCATAGACACACACTTCCACTCACACAATCATAGAAACACACTTCCACTCACACAATCATAGAAAACACACTTCCACTCACACAATCATATATACACACTTCCAATCACACAATCATAGAAAACACACTTCCACTCACACAATCATATATACACACTTCCACTCACACAATTATATTTACACACTTCCACTCACACAATCATATATACACACTTCCACTGACACAATCATATACACACACTTCCAATCACACAATCATAGACACACACTTCCACTCACACAATCATAGAAAACACACTTCCACTCACACAATCATATATACACACTTCCAATCACACAATCATATATACACACTTCCAATCACGCAATCATATATACACACTTCCACTCACACAATCATATATACACACTTCCACTCACACAATCATATATACACACTTCCAATCACACAATCATATATACACACTTCCAATCACACAATCATATATACACACTTCCAATCACACAATCATATGTACACACTTCCACTCACACAATCATATGCACACACTTCCACTCACACAATCATATATTCACACTTCCACTCACACAATCACACATACACACGTACTCTTACACGATCATAGACACACACCGAATCTCCAATCATATTTACACACTTCCACTCACACAACATATGAACACACTTCCAATCACACAATCATATATACACACTTCCACTCACACAATCATATATACACACTTCCAATCGCACAATCATATATACACACTTCCACTCACACAATCATATATACACACTTCCAATCACACAATCATATGTACACACTTCCAATCACACAATCATGTATACACACTTCCAATCACACAATCATATATACACACTTCCAATCACACAATCATATGAACACACTTCCAATCACACAATCAGTTATACAATCTTCCAATCACACGATCATTTATACAATCTTCCAATCACACGATAATATATGCACACTTCCAATCACACAATCATATATACACACTTCCACTCACACAATCATATACACACACTTCCTCTCACACAATCATAGAAACACACTTCCACTCACACAATCATATACACACACTTCCAATCACACAATCATATATACACACTTCCAATCACACAATCATTTCTACACACTTCCAATCACACAATCATATATACACACTTCCACTCACACAATCATATATACACACTTCCACTCACACAATCATAGAAAACACACTTCCACTCACACAATCATATTTTCACACTTCCAATCACAGAATCATATATACACACTTCCAATCACACAATCATATATACACACTTCCAATCACAGAATCATATATACACACTTCCACTCACACAATCATATGTACACTCTTCCAAACACACAATCAGTTATACAATCTTCCAATCACACGATCATTTATACAATCTTCCAATCACACGATAATATATGCACACTTCCAATCACACAATCATATAGACACACTTCCAATCACACAATCATATATACACACTTCAAATCACACAATCATATATACACACTTCCAATCACACAATCATACATACACACTTCCACTCACACAATCATATATACACACTTCAAATCACACAATCATATATACACACTTCCACTCACACAATCATATGTACACACTTCCACTCACACAATCATATGTACACACTTCCAATCACACAATCAGTTATACAATCTTCCAATCACACGATCAATTATACAATCTTCCAATCACACAATAATATATGCACACTTCCAATCACACAATCATATGTACACACTTCCAATCACACAATCATATATACACACTTCCACTCACACAATCATATATACACACTTCCAATCACACAATCATATATACACACTTCCAATCACACAATCATAAAAACAGACTTCCACTCACACAATCATAGAAAACACACTTCCACTCACACAATCATATATACACACTTCCACTCACACAATCATAGAAAACACACTTCCACTCACACAATCATATACACACACTTCCACTCACACAATCATATTTACACACTTCCACTCACACAATCATATACACACACTTCCACTCACACAATCATATACACACACTTCCACTCACACAATCATATTTACACACTTCCACTCACACAATCATATATACACACTTCCACTCACACAATCATATACACACACTTCCAATCACACAATCATAGACACACACTTCCACTCACACAATCATAGAAAACACACTTCCACTCACACAATCATATATACACACTTCCAATCACACAATCATATATACACACTTCCAATCACGCAATCATATATACACACTTCCACTCACACAATCATATATACACACTTCCACTCACACAATCATATGTACACACTTCCAATCACACAATCATAAAAACACACTTCCACTCACACAATCATATATACACACTTCCAATCACGCAATCATAAAAACACACTTCCACTCACACAATCATATACACACACTTCCAATCACACAATCATAGACACACACTTCCACTCACACAATCATAGAAAACACACTTCCACTCACACAATCATAAATACACACTTCCAATCACGCAATCATATATACACACTTCCACTCACACAATCATATATACACACTTCCACTCACACAATCATATATACACACTTCCACTCACACAATCATATATACACACTTCCAATCACACAATCATATATACACACTTCCACTCACACAATCATATACACACACTTCCAATCACACAATCATATATACAAACTTCCAATCACACAATCATATATACACACTTCCACTCAAACATTCATATGTACACACTTCCACTCACACAATCATATATGCACACTTCCACTCACACAATCATATATACACACTTCCACTCACACAATCATATGTACACACTTCCACTCACACAATCATATGTACACACTTCCAATCATACAATAATATGTACACACTTCCACTCACACAATCATATGTGCACACTTCCAATCACACAATCACATATACAAACTTCCAATCACACAATCACGGATACACACTTCCACTCACACAATCATATTTACACACTTCCACTCACACAATCATGTATACACACTTCCACTCACACAATCATAGACACACACTTCCACTCACACAATCATATTTACACACTTCCACTCACACAATCATA
The DNA here is from genome assembly GCF_035084215.1 of Heptranchias perlo. Lineage (NCBI taxonomy): Eukaryota > Metazoa > Chordata > Chondrichthyes > Hexanchiformes > Hexanchidae > Heptranchias > Heptranchias perlo. Next base: position 369,531 of record NW_027138839.1, on the reverse strand, counting down.
TATACACACTTCCACTCACACAATCATATATACACACTTCCAATCACGCAATCATAAAAACACACTTCCACTCACACAATTATATACACACACTTCCACTCACACAATCATAGAAAACACACTTCCACTCACACAATCATATATACACACTTCCAATCACACAATCATATATACACACTTCCAATCACGCAATCATATATACACACTTCCACTCACACAATCATATATACACACTTCCAATCACACAATCATATATACACACTTCCAATCACGCAATCATATATACACACTTCCAATCACACAATCATATATACACACTTCCACTCACACAATCATATACACACACTTCCAATCACACAATCATATATACACACTTCCACTCACACAATCATATACACACACTTCTAATCACACAATCATATATACACACTTCCAATCACAAAATCATATATACACACTTCCACTCACACAATCATATATGCACACTTCCAATCACAAAATCATATATACACACTTCCACTCACACAATCATATATACACACTTCCACTCACACAATCATATACACACACTTCCAATCACACAATCATATATACACACTTCCAATCACACAATCATATATACACACTTCCACTCACACAATCATATACACACACTTCCAATCACACAATCATATATACACACTTCCAATCACACAATCATATATACACACTTCCACTCAAACATTCATATGTACACACTTCCACTCACACAATCATATATACACACTTCCACTCACACAATCATTTCTACACACTTCCACTCACACAATCATATTTACACACTTCCACTCACACAATCATATTTACACACTTCCAATCATACAATAATATATACACACTTCCACTCACACAATCATATGTGCACACTTCCAATCACACAATCACATATACAAACTTCCAATCACACAATCACGTATACACACTTCCAATCCCACAATCATAGAAACACACTTCCACTCACACAATCTTACATGCACACTTCCAATCACACAATCACATGTGCACGCTTCCAATCACAAAATCAGTTATACAATCTTCCAATCACACGATCATATTTTCACACTTCCAATCACACAATGATATATACACACTTCCAATCACACAATCATATATACACACTTCCAATCACACAATCATATATACACACGTCCAATCACACAATCATATATACACACTTCCACTCACACAATCATATACACACACTTCCAATCACACAATCATATATACACACTTCCAATCACACAATCATATGTACACACTTCCAATCACACAATCAGTTATACAATCTTCCAATCACACGATCATATATACACACTTCCAATCACACAATCATTGATACACACTTCCAATCACAAAATCATATGTACACACTTCCAATCACACAATCATATATACAATCTTCCAATCACACGATCATATATACACACTTCCAATCACACAATCATATAGACACACTTCCAATCACACAATCATATAGACACACTTCCACTCACACAATCACATATACACACTTCGACTCACACAATCATATATACACACTTCCAATCATACAATCATATATACACACTTCCAATCACACAATCATATGTACACACTGCCACTCACACAATCATATGTACACACTTCCAATCACACAATCATATATTCACACTTCCACTCACACAATTACACATACACACGCACTCTTACACAATCATGTACACACACCGAATCTCCAATCACTTATACACACTTCCACTCACACAATCATATATACATACTTCCAATCACACAATCATATATACACACTTCCAATCACAGAATCATATATACACACTTCCACTCACACAATCACATATACACACTTCCACTCACACAATCATATAGACACACTTCCAATCACACAATCATATGTACACACTTCCACTCACACAATCATATGTACACACTTCCAATCACACAATCATATATTCACACTTCCACTCACACAATTACACATACACACGCACTCTTACACAATCATATACACACACCGAATCTCCAATCACTTGTACACACTTCCACTCACACAACATATAAACACACTTCCAATCACACAATCATGTGGACACACTTCCAATCACACAATCATAGAAACACACCTCCACTCACACCATCTTACATGCACACTTCCAATCACACAATCACATGTGCACACTTCCAATCACAAAATCAGTTATACAATCTTCCAATCACACGATCATATTTTCACACTTCCAATCACGCAATCATATATGCACACTTCCAATCACACAATCATATACACACACTTCCAATCACACAATCATATATACACACTTCCAATCACACAATCATATATACACACTTCCAATCCCACAATCATACAGACACACTTCCACTCACACAATCATAAAAACACACTTCCAATCACACAATCATATACACACACTCAAACTCACACAATCAGATATACACACTTCCACTCACACAATCATATATGCACACATCCACTCACACAATCATATATACACACTTCCAATCACACAATCATATGTACACACTTCCAATCACACAATCATATATACACACTTCCAATCACACAATCATATATACACACTTCCAATCACACAATCATATATACACACTTCCAATCACACTATCATATATACACACTTCCAATCACACAATCATATATACACACTTCCAATCACACAATCATATATACACACTTCCACTCACACAGTCATATGTACACACTTCCACTCACACAATCATATATACACACTTCCACTCACACAATCATATATACACACTTCCACTCACACAATCAGAGAAACACTTCCACTCACACAATCATATACACACACTTCCAATCACACAATCATATATACACACTTCCAATCACACAATCATATATACACACTTCCACTCACACAATCATATATACACACTTCCAATCACACAATCACAGAAACACACTTCCACTCACACAATCTTACATGCACACTTCCAATCACACAATCATATAAACACACTTCCACTCACACAATCATATGTACACACTTCCAATCACACAATCATATATACACACTTCCAATCACACAATCATATATACACACTTCCAATCACACAATCATATGTACACACTTCCACTCACACAATCATATATGCACACTTCCAATCACACAATCATATATACACACTTCCACTCACACAATCATATATACACACTTCCACACACACAATCATGGAAAACACACTTCCACTCACACAATCATATATACACACTTCCAATCACACAATCATATATGCACACTTCCACTCACACAATCATATATACACACTTCCACTCACACAATCATATGTACACACTTCCACTCACACAATCATATATACACAATTCCAATCACACAATCATATATACACACTTCCAATCACACAATCATATATACACACTTCCACTCACACAATCATAGATACAGACTTCCACTCACACAATCATCGAAAACACACTTCCACTCACACAATCATATGTACACACTTCCACTCACACAATCATATTTGCACACTTCCACTCACAGAATCATATATACACACTTCCACTCACACAATCATATACACACACTTCCAATCACACAATCATATACACACACTTCCAATCACACAAACATAAAAACACACTTCCAATCACACAATCATAGAAACACACTTCCACTCACACAATCTTACATGCACACTTCCAATCACACAATCACATGTGCACACTTCCAATCACAAAATCAGTTATACAATCTTCCAATCACATGATCATATTTTCACACTTCCACTCACACAATCAGATATACACACTTCCACTCACACAATCATATGTACACACTTCCAATCACACAATCAGTTGTACAATCTTCAAATCACACGATCATATATACAATCTTCCAATCACACGATCTTATATACACACTTCCACTCACACAATCACATATACACACTTCCACTCACAATCATATATACACACTTCCAATCACACAATCATATGTACACACTTCCACTCACACAATCATATCTACACACTTCCACTCACACGATCATATATACACACTTCCACTGACACAATCACATATACACACTTCCACTCACACAATCATATATACACACTTCCAATCACACAATCATATATTCACACTTCCACTCACACAATTACACATACACACGCACTCTTACACAATCATATACACACACCGAATCTCCAATCACTTATACACACTTCCACTCACACAACATATAAACACACTTCCAATCACACAATCACGTAGACACACTTCCAATCACACAATCACATGTGCACACTTCCAATCACAAAATTAGTTATACAATCTTCCAATCACACGATCATATTTTCACACTTCCAATCACAAAATCATATATACACACTTCCAATCACACAATCATATACACACACTTACAATCACACAATCATATATACACACTTCCAATCACACAATCATATATACACACTTCCAATCCCACAATCATACAGACACACTTCCACTCACACAATCATAAAAACACACTTCCAATCACACAATCAGATATACACACTTCCACTCACACAATCATATGTACACACTTCCAATCACACAATCAGTTGTACAATCTTCAAATCACACGATCATATATACAATCTTCCAATCACACAATCATATATACACACTTCCAATCACACAATAATATATACACACTTCCAATCACACAATCATATATACACACTTCCATTCACACAATCATATATACACACTTCCAATCACTCAATCATATATACACACTTCCAATCACACAATAATATATACACACTTCCAATCACACAATCATATATACACACTTCCAATCACACAATCATATATACACACTTCCACTCACACAATCATATGTACACACTTCCAATCACACAATCAGTTGTACAATCTTCCAATCACACGATCATATATACAATCTTCCAATCACACGATCATATATACACACTTCCAATCACACAATCATACAGACACACTTCCACTCACACAATCACATATACACACTTCGACTCACACAATCATATATACACACTTCCAATCATACAATCATATATACACACTTCCAATCACACAATCATATGTACACACTGCCACTCACACAATCATATGTACACACTTCCAATCACACAATCATATATTCACACTTCCACTCACACAATTACACATACACACGCACTCTTACACAATCATGTACACACACCGAATCTCCAATCACTTATACACACTTCCACTCACACAATCATATATACATACTTCCAATCACACAATCATATGTACACACTTCCAATCACACAATCATATATTCACACTTCCACTCACACAATTACACATACACACGCACTCTTACACAATCATGTACACACACCGAATCTCCAATCACTTATACACACTTCAACTCACACAATCACATATACACACTTCCACTCACACAATCATATGGACACACTTCCAATGACACAATCATATGTACACACTTCCACTCACACAATCATATGTACACACTTCCAATCACACAATCATATATTCACACTTCCACTCACACAATTACACATACACACGCACTCTTACACAATCATATACACACACCGAATCTCCAATCACTTTTCCACACTTCCACTCACACAACATATAAACACACTTCCAATCACACAATCACGTAGACACACTTCCAATCACACAATCATAGAAACACACCTCCACTCACACCATCTTACATGCACACTTCCAATCACACAATCACATGTGCACACTTCCAATCACAAAATCAGTTATACAATCTTCCAATCACACGATCATATTTTCACACTTCCAATCACGCAATCATATATGCACACTTCCAATCACACAATCATATACACACACTTCCAATCACACAATGATATATACACACTTCCAATCACACAATCATATATACACACTTCCAATCACACAATCATATATACACACTTCCAATCACACAATCATATATACACACTTCCAATCCCACAATCATACAGACACACTTCCACTCACACAATCATAAAAACACACTTCCAATCACACAAGCATATATACACACTTCCACTCACACAATCAGATATACACACTTCCAATCACACAATCATATATACACACTTCCACTCACACAATCATATATACACACTTCCACTCACACAATCATATATGCACACATCCACTCACACAATCATATATACACACTTCCAATCACACAATCATATGTACACACTTCCTATCACACAATCATATATACACACTTCCACTCACACAATCAGAGAAACACTTCCATTCACACAATCATATACACACACTTCCAATCACACAATCATATATACACACTTCCAATCACACAATCATATATACACACTTCCAATCACACAATCATATATACACACTTCCAATCACACAATCATATATACACACTTCCACACACACAATCATGGAAAACACACTTCCACTCACACAATCATATATACACACTTCCAATCACACAATCATATATACACACTTCCACTCACACAATCATATTTACACACTTCCACTCACACAATCATATGTACACACTTCCACTCACACAATCATATATACACAATTCCAATCACACAATCATATATACACACTTCCAATCACACAATCATATATACACACTTCCACTCACACAATCATCGAAAACACACTTCCACTCACACGATCATATGTACACACTTCCACTCACACAATCATATTTGCACACTTCCACTCACAGAATCATATATACACACTTCCACTCACACAATCATATACACACACTTCCAATCACACAATCATATACACACACTTCCAATCACACAAACATAAAAGCACACTTCCAATCACACAATCATAGAAACACACTTCCACTCACACAATCTTACATGCACACTTCCAATCACACAATCACATGTGCACACTTCCAATCACAAAATCAGTTATACAATCTTCCAATCACACGATCATATTTTCACACTTCCACTCACACAATCAGATATACACACTTCCACTCACACAATCATATGTACACACTTCCAATCACACAATCAGTTGTACAATCTTCAAATCACACGATCATATATACAATCTTCCAATCACACGATCTTATATACACACTTCCACTCACACAATCACATATACACACTTCCACTCACAATCATATATACACACTTCCAATCACACAATCATATGTACACACTTCCACTCACACAATCATATCTACACACTTCCACTCACACGATCATATATACACACTTCCACTGACACAATCACATATACACACTTCCACTCACACAATCATATATACACACTTCCAATCACACAATCATATATTCACACTTCCACTCACACATTTACACATACACACGCACTCTTACACAATCATATACACACACCGAATCTCCAATCACTTGTACACACTTCCACTCACACAACATATAAACACACTTCCAATCACACAATCACGTAGACACACTTCCACTCACACAATCATATTTACACACTTCCACTCACACAATCATATGTACACACTTCCACTCACACAATCATATATACACAATTCCAATCACACAATCATATATACACACTTCCAATCACACAATCATATATACACACTTCCACTCACACAATCATCGAAAACACACTTCCACTCACACAATCATATGTACACACTTCCACTCACACAATCATATTTGCACACTTCCACTCACAGAATCATATATACACACTTCCACTCACACAATCATATACACACACTTCCAATCACACAATCATATACACACACTTCCAATCACACAAACATAAAAGCACACTTCCAATCACACAATCATAGAAACACACTTCCACTCACACAATCTTACATGCACACTTCCAATCACACAATCACATGTGCACACTTCCAATCACAAAATCAGTTATACAATCTTCCAATCACACGATCATATTTTCACACTTCCACTCACACAATCAGATATACACACTTCCACTCACACAATCATATGTACACACATCCAATCACACAATCAGTTGTACAATCTTCAAATCACACGATCATATATACAATCTTCCAATCACACGATCTTATATACACACTTCCACTCACACAATCACATATACACACTTCCACTCACAATCATATATACACACTTCCAATCACACAATCATATGTACACACTTCCACTCACACAATCATATCTACACACTTCCACTCACACGATCATATATACACACTTCCACTGACACAATCACATATACACACTTCCACTCACACAATCATATATACACACTTCCAATCACACAATCATATATTCACACTTCCACTCACACAATTACACATACACACGCACTCTTACACAATCATATACACACACCGAATCTCCAATCACTTGTACACACTTCCACTCACACAACATATAAACACACTTCCAATCACACAATCACGTAGACACACTTCCAATCACACAATCATAGAAACACACCTCCACTCACACCATCTTACATGCACACTTCCAATCACACAATCACATGTGCACACTTCCAATCACAAAATCAGTTATACAATCTTCCAATCACACGATCATATTTTCACACTTCCAATCACGAAATCAGATATACACACTTCCAATCACACAATCATATACACACACTTACAATCACACAATCATATATACACACTTCCAATCACACAATCATATATACACACTTCCAATCCCACAATCATACAGACACACTTCCACTCACACAATCATAAAAACACACTTCCAATCACACAATCAGATATACACACTTCCACTCACAGAATCATATGTACACACTTCCAATCACACAATCAGTTGTACAATCTTCAAATCACACGATCATATATACAATCTTCCAATCACACAATCATATATACACACTTCCAATCACACAATAATATATACACACTTCCAATCACACAATCATATATACACACTTCCAATCACACAATCATATATACACACTTCCAATCACTCCATCATATATACAGACTTCCAATCACACATTCATATATACACACTTCCAATCACACAATCATATATAAACACTTCCACTCACACAATCATATATACACACTTCCAATCACACAATCATATATACACACTTCCACTCACACAATCATATGTACACACTTCCAATCACACAATCAGTTGTACAATCTTCCAATCACACGATCATATATACAATCTTCCAATCACACGATCATATATACACACTTCCAATCACACAATCATATAGACACACTTCCAATCACACAATCATATAGACACACTTCCACTCACACAATCACATATACACACTTCGACTCACACAATCATATATTCACACTTCCAATCATACAATCATATATACACACTTCCAATCACACAATCATATGTACACACTGCCACTCACACAATCATATGTACACACTTCCAATCACACAATCATATATTCACACTTCCACTCACACAATTACACATACACACGCACTCTTACACAATCATGTACACACACCGAATCTCCAATCACTTATACACACTTCCACTCACACAATCATATATACATACTTCCAATCACACAATCATATATACACACTTCCAATCACAGAATCATATATACACACTTTCACTCACACAATCATATAGACACACTTCCAATCACACAATCATATGTACACACTTCCACTCACACAATCATATGTACACACTTCCAATCACACAATCATATATTCACACTTCCACTCACACAATTACACATACACACGCACTCTTACACAATCATATACACACACCGAATCTCCAATCACTTATACACACTTCCACTCACACAACATATAAACACACTTCCAATCACACAATCACGTAGACACACTTCCAATCACACAATCATAGAAACACACCTCCACTCACACCATCTTACATGCACACTTCCAATCACACAATCACATGTGCACACTTCCAATCACAAAATCAGTTATACAATCTTCCAATCACACGATCATATTTTCACACTTCCAATCACGCAATCATATACACACACTTCCAATCACACAATCATATATACACACTTCCAATCCCACAATCATACAGACACACTTCCACTCACACAATCATAAAAACACACTTCCAATCACACAATCATATATACACACTTCCACTCACACAATCAGATATACACACTTCCACTCACACAATCATATATGCACACATCCACTCACACAATCATATATACACACTTCCAATCACACAATCATATGTACACACTTCCAATCACACAATCATATATACAGACTTCCACTCACACAATCATATATACACACTTCCACTCACACAATCATATATACACACTTCCAATCACACAATCATATATACACACTTCCAATCACACAATCATATATACACACTTCCAATCACACAATGATATATACACACTTCTAATCACATAATCATATATACACACTTCCAATCACACAATCATATGTACACACTTCCACTCACTCAATCAGATATACACACTTCCACTCACACCATCATATATACACACTTCCACTCACACAATCATATGTACACACTTCCACTCACACAATCATATATACACACTTCCAATCACACAATCAGTTATACAATCTTCCAATCACACGATCGTATGTACAATCTTCCAATCACACGATCATATATACACGCTTCCAATCACACAATCATATGTACACACTTCCAATCACACAATCATATATACACACTTCCACTCACACAATCACATATACACACTTCCACTCACACAATCATATATACACACTTCCAATCACACAATCATATGTACACACTTCAACTCACACGATCATATATACAAACTTCCAATCTCACAATCATATATACACACTTCCACTCACACAATCATATTAGCACACATCCACTCACACAATCATATATACACACTTCCAATCACACAATCATATGTACACACTTCCAATCACACAATCATATATACACACTTCAACTCACACGATCATATATACAAACTTCCAATCACACAATCATATATACACACTTCCAATCACACAATCATATGTACACACTTCAACTCACACGATCATATATACAAACTTCCAATCTCACAATCATATATACACACTTCCACTCACACAATCATATTAGCACACATCCACTCACACAATCATATATACACACTTCCACTCACACAATCATATATACAAACTTCCAATCACACAATCATATGTACACACTTCCAATCACACAATCATATATACACACTTCCAATCACACAATCATATATACACACTTCCAATCACACAATCATATCTCCACACTTCCAAACACAATGATATATACACACTTCCAATCACACAATCATATATACACACTTCCAATCACACAATCATATATACACACTTCCAATCACACAATCATATATACACACTTCCAATCACACAATCATATATACAAACTTCCAATCAAACAATCATATATACACACTTCCACTCACACCATCATATTTACACACTTCCACTCACACAGTCATATGTACACACTTCCACTCACACAATCATATATACACACTTCCACTCACTCAATCAGATATACACACTTCCAATCACACAATCATATGTACACACTTCCACTCACACCATCATATATACACACTTCCACTCACACAATCATATGTACACACTTCCACTCACACAATCATATATAGACACTTCCAATCACACAATCAGTTATACAATCTTCCAATCACACGATCGTATGTACAATCTTCCAATCACACGATCATATATACACACTTCCAATCACACAATCAGATATACACACTTCCACTCACACAATCATATATACACACTTCCAATCACACAATCATATATTCACACTTCCACTCACACAATTACACATACACACGTACTCTTACACAATCATATACACACACCGAATCTCCAATCACTTATACACACTTCCACTCACACAATCATATATACATACTTCCAATCACACAATCATATATACACACATCCACTCACACAATCATATATGCACACATCCACTCACACAATCATATATACACACTTCCAATCACACAATCATATGTACAAACTTCCAATCACACAATCATATATACACACTTCCAATCACACAATCATATATACACACTTCCAATCACACAATCATAAAAACACACTTCCAATCACACAATCATATATACACACTTCCAATCACACAATCATATATACACACTTCCAATCACACAATCATATATACACACTTCCAATCACACAATCATATATACACACTTCCACTCACACCATCATGTATACACACTTCCACTCACACAGTCATATATACACACTTCCACTCACTCAATCAGATATACACACTTCCACTCACACAATCATATGTACACACTTCCACTCACTCAATCAGATATACACACTTCCAATCACACAATCATATATACACACTTCCACTCACACAATCATATATACACACTTCCACTCACTCAATCAGATATACACACTTCCACTCACACAATCATATGTACACACTTCCACTCACACCATCATATATACACACTTCCACTCACACAATCGTATGTACACACTTCCACTCACACAATCATATATACACACTTCCAATCACACAATCAGTTATACAAACTTCCAATCACACGATCGTATGTACAATCTTCCAATCACACGATCATATATACACACTTCCACTCACACAATCATATATACAAACTTCCAGTCACACAATCATATATACACACTTCCAATCACACAATCATATATACACACTTCCAATCACACAATCATATGTACACACTTCAACTCACACGATCATATATACACACTTCCAATCTCACAATCATATATACACACTTCCAATCACACAATCATATATACACACTTCCACTCACACAATCATATATACACACTTCCAATCTCACAGTCATATATACACACTTCCAATCACACAATCATATATACACACTTCCACTCATACAATCATATATGCACACTTCCAAACACACAATCATATGTGCACACTTCCACTCACACAATCATATATACACACTTCCAATCATACAATCATATATACACACTTCCAATCACACAATCATATGTACACACTTCCACTCACACAATCATATAGACCCACTTCCACTCACACAATCATATGTACACACTTCCAATCACACAATCATATATTCACACTTCCACTCACACAATTACACATACACACGCACTCTTACACAATCATATGCACACACCGAATCTCCAATCACTTACACACACTTCCACTCACACAATCACATATACATACTTCCAATCACACAATCATATATACACACTTCCAATCACAGAATCATATATACACACTTCCACTCACACAATCATATATACACACTTCCACTCACACAATCATATGGACACACTTCCAATCACAAAATCAGTTATACAATCTTCCAATCACACGATCATATATACACACTTCCAATCACACAATCAAATAAACACACTTCCAATCACACAATCATATATGCACACTTCCAATCACAAAATCATATATACACACTTCCACTCACACAATCATATAGACACACTTCCACTCACACAATCTTATAGACACACTTCCAATCACACAATCATATATACACACTTCCACTCACACAAACATATGGACACACTTCCAATCACACAATCATATATACACACTTCCAATCACACAATCATATGTACACATTTCCACTCATACAATCATATGTACACAGTTCCACTCACACAATCATATATACACACTTCCACTCACACAATCAAATGTACACACTTCCAATCACACAATCAGTTACACAATCTTCCAATCACACGATCATATAAACAATCTTCCAATCACACGATCATATATACACACTTTCAATCACACAATCATATATACACACTTCCAATCACACAATCATATATCCACACTTCCAATCACACAATCATATATACACACTTCCAATCACACAATCATATGTACACATTTCCACTCATAAAATCATATGTACACAGTTCCACTCACACAATCATATATACACACTTCCACTCACACAATCATAAGTACACACTTCCAATCACACAATCAAATATTCACACTTCCACTCACACAATTACACATACACACGTACTCTTACACGATCATATACACACACCGAATCTCCAATCACATATACACACTTCCACTCACACAACATATAAACACACTTCCAATCACACAATCATATATACACACTTCCACTCACACAATCATATATACACACTTCCAATCACACAATAATATATACACACTTCCACTCACACAATCATATATACACACTTCCAATCACACAATCATATATACACACTTCAACTCACACAATCATATATAAACACTTCCAATCACACAATCATATATACACACTTACAATCACACAATCAGATGTACACACTTCCAATCACACAATCATATATACAATCTTACAATCACACGATCATATATACACACTTCCACTCACACAATCATAGATACACACTTCCACTCACACAATCATATATACACACTTCCAATCACACAATCATATATACACACTTCCAATCACACAATCATATGTACACACTTCCACTCACACAATCATATGTACACACTTCCACTCACACAATCAGTTATACAATCTTCCAATCACACGATCGTCTGTACAATCTTCCAATCACACGATCATATATACACGCTTCCAATCACACAATCATATATACACACTTCCAATCACACAATCATATATACACACTTCCACTCACTCAATCAGATATACACACTTCCACTCACACAATCATATGTACACACTTCCACTCACACCATCATATATACACACTTCCACTCACACAATCGTATGTACACACTTCCACTCACACAATCATATATACACACTTCCAATCACACAATCAGTTATACAATCTTCCAATCACACGATCGTATGTACAATCTTCCAATCACACGATCATATATACACACTTCCACTCACACAATCATATATACAAACTTCCAGTCACACAATCATATATACACACTTCCAATCACACAATCATATACACACACCGAATCTCCAATCACATATCCACACTTCAACTCACACAACATATAAACACACTTCCAATCACACAATCATATAAACACACTTCCACTCACACAATCATATATACACACTTGCACTCACACAATCATATATACACACTTCCAATCACACAATCATATATACACACTTCCAATCACACAATCATATATACACACTTCCACTCACACAGTCATATATACACACTTCCACTCACACAATCATATGTACACACTTCCACTCACACAATCATATATACACACTTCCAATCACACAATCAGTTATACAATCTTCCAATCACACGATCGTATGTACAATCTTCCAATCACAAGATCATATATACACACTTCCAATCACACAATCATATATACACACTTCCAATCACACAATCATATATATACACTTCCACTCACACAATCATATATACAAACTTCGAATCACACAATCATATGTACACACTTCCAATCACACAATCATATATACACACTTACACTCACACAATCATATTTTCACACTTCCAATTACACAATCATATATACACACTTCCAATCACACAATCATATATGCACACTTCCACTCATACGATCATATATACACACTTCCAATCTCACAAACATATATACACACTTCCAATCACACAATCATATATGCACACTTCCACTCACACAATCATATATACACACTTCCAATCTCACAATCATACATACAAACTTCCAATCACACAATCATACATACACACTTCCACTCATACAATCATATATACACACTTCCAATCACACAATCATATATACACACTTCCGCTCACACAATCATATATACAAACTTCCAATCACACAATCATATGTGCACACTTCCAATCACACCATCATATATACACACTTCCACTCACACAATCATATATACACACTTCCACTCACACAATCATATATACACACTTCCAATCTCACAATCATATATACAAACTTCCAATCACACAATCATACATACACACTTCCACTCATACAATCATATATACACACTTCCAATCACACAATCATCTGTACACACTTCCACTCACACAATCATATGTAAACACTTCCAATCACACAATCATATGTACACACTTCCAATCACACAATCATATATACACACTTCCACTCACACAATCATATATATACACTTCCAATCTCACAATCAAATGTACACACTTCCAATCACACAATCAGTTACACAATCTTCCAATCACACGTTCATATATACAATCTTCCAATCACACGATCATATATACACACTTCCAATCACACAATCATATATACACACTTCCAATCACACAATCATATATACACACTTCCAATCACACAATCATATATACACACTTCCAATCACACAATCATATATACACACTTCCAATCACACAATCATTTCTACACACTTCCAATCACACAATCATATATACACACTTCCACTCATACAATCATATGTACACACTTCCAATCTCACAATCATATATACACAGTTCCACTCACACAATCATATATACACACTTCCAATCTCACAATCATATATACACACTTCCAATCACACAATCATATATACACACTTCCACTCATACAATCATATATACACACTTCCAATCACACAATCATATATACACACTTCCAATCACACAATCATATGTACACACTTCCAATCACACAATCATATATACACACGTCCACTCACACAATTACACATACACACGTACTCTTACACAATCATATACACACACCGAATCTCCAATCACATATACACACTTCCACTCACACAACATATAAACACACTTCCAATCACACAATCATAAATACAATCTTCCACTCACACAATCATATATACACATTTCCAATCACACAATCATAAAAACACACTTCCAATCACACAATCATATATACACACTTCCAATCACACAATCATATATACACACTTCCAATCACACAATCATATGTACACACTTCCAATCACACAATCAGATATACAATCTTCCACTCACACAATCATATATACACACTTCCAATCACACAATCAGATATACAATCTTCCACTCACACAATCATACATACACACTTCCAATCACACAATCATATATACACACTTCCAATCACACAATCATATGTACACACTTCCAATCACACAATCATATATACACACTTCCAATCACACAATCATATATACACACTTCCTCTTACACAATCATGTATACACACTTCCAATCACACAATCATATATACACACTTCCAATCGCACAACCATATGTACACACTTCCAATCACACAATCATATATACACACTTCCAATCACACAATCATATACACACACTTCCAATCACACAATCATATATACACACTTCCAATCACACAATCATATGTACACACTTCCAATCACACAATCATAAATACACACTTCCAATCACACAATCATATATACACACTTCCAATCACATAATCATATATACACACTTCCACTCACACAATCATACATACACACTTCCAATCACACAATCATAAATACACACTTACAATCACACAATCATATATACACACTTCCAATCACACAATCATATGTACACACTTCCAATCACACAATCATAAATACAAACTTCAAATCACACAATCATATATACACACTTCCACTCACACAATCATATATAAACACTTCCAATCATACAATCATATATACACACTTCCAATCACACAATCATGTGCACAGACTTCCACTCACACATTCATATGAACACACTTCCACTCACACAATCATATACACACACTTCCACTCACACAATCATATATACACACTTCCACTCACACAATCATATATACACACTTCCACTCACACAATCATATATACACACTTCCACTCACACAATCATATATACACACTTCCACTCACACAATCATATGCACACACCGAATCTCCAATCACATATACACACTTCCACTCACACAACATTTCAACACACTTCCAATCACACAATCATATATACAATCTTCCACTCACACAATCATATATACACACTTCCAATCACACAATCATATGTACACACTTGCAATCACACAATCATAAATACACACTTCCAATCACACAATCATATATACACACTTCCACTCACACAATCATACATACACACTTCCAATCATACAATCATATATACATACTTCCAATCACACAATCATGTGTACACACTTCCACTCACACAATCATATATACACACTTCCACTCACACAATCATATATACACACTTCCACTCACACAATCATATATACACACTTCCACTCACACAATCATCTATACACACTTCCACTCACACAATCATATATGCACACTTCCAATCACACAATCATATATACACACTTCCAATCACACAATCATATATACACACTTCCAATCACACAATCATATATACACACTTCCAATCACACAATCATTTCTGCACACTTCCAATCACACAATCATATATACACACTTCCAATCACACAATCATATATACACACTTCCACTCATACAATCATATGTACACACTTCCAATCTCACAATCATATATACACACTTCCACTCACACAATCATATATACACACTTCCAATCTCACAATCATATATACACACTTCCAATCACACAATCATATATACACACTTCCACTCATACAATCATATATACACACTTCCAATCACACAATCATATATACACACTTCCAATCACACAATCATATGTACACACTTCCAATCACACAATCATATATACACACGTCCACTCACACAATTACACATACACACGTACTCTTACACAATCATATACACACACCGAATCTCCAATCACATATACACACTTCCACTCACACAACATATAAACACACTTCCAATCACACAATCATAAATACAATCTTCCACTCACACAATCATATATACACATTTCCAATCACACAATCATAAAAACACACTTCCAATCACACAATCATATATACACACTTCCAATCACACAATCATATATACACACTTCCAATCACACAATCATATGTACACACTTCCAATCACACAATCAGATATACAATCTTCCACTCACACAATCATACATACACACTTCCAATCACACAATCATCTCTACACACTTCCAATCACACAATCATATGTACACACTTCCAATAACACAATCATATATACACACTTCCAATCACACAATCAGATATACAATCTTCCACTCACACAATCATATATACACACTTCCAATCACACAATCAGATATACAATCTTCCACTCACACAATCATACATACACACTTCCAATCACACAATCATATATACACACTTCCAATCACACAATCATATGTACACACTTCCAATCACACAATCATATATACACACTTCCAATCACACAATCATATATACACACTTCCTCTTACACAATCATGTATACACACTTCCAATCACACAATCATATATACACACTTCCAATCGCACAACCATATGTACACACTTCCAATCACACAATCATATATACACACTTCCAATCACACAATCATATACACACACTTCCAATCACACAATCATATATACACACTTCCAATCACACAATCAAATGTACACACTTCCAATCACACAATCGTAAATACACACTTCCAATCACACAATCATATATACACACTTCCAATCACATAATCATATATACACACTTCCACTCACACAATCATACATACACACTTCCAATCACACAATCATAAATACACACTTACAATCACACAATCATATATACACACTTCCAATCACACAATCATATGTACACACTTCCAATCACACAATCATAAATACAAACTTCAAATCACACAATCATAAAAAACACTTCCACTCACACAATCATATATAAACACTTCCAATCATACAATCATATATACACACTTCCAATCACACAATCATGTGCACAGACTTCCACTCACACATTCATATGTACACACTTCCACTCACACAATCATATACACACACTTCCACTCACACAATCATATATACACACTTCCACTCACACAATCATATATACACACTTCCACTCACACAATCATATATACACACTTCCACTCACACAATCATATGCACACACCGAATCTCCAATCACATATACACACTTCCACTCACACAACATTTCAACACACTTCCAATCACACAATCATATATACAATCTTCCACTCACACAATCATATATACACACTTCCAATCACACAATCATATGTACACACTTGCAATCACACAATCATAAATACACACTTCCAATCACACAATCATATATACACACTTCCAC
Source organism: Heptranchias perlo (assembly GCF_035084215.1). Taxonomy (NCBI): domain Eukaryota; kingdom Metazoa; phylum Chordata; class Chondrichthyes; order Hexanchiformes; family Hexanchidae; genus Heptranchias; species Heptranchias perlo. The sequence goes on along the minus strand of NW_027138839.1, from coordinate 349,009 downwards.
TCACACAATCATATATACACACTTCCACTCACACAATCATACATACACACTTCCAATCATACAATCATATATACATACTTCCAATCACACAATCATGTGTACACACTTCCACTCACACAATCATATATACACACTTCCACTCACACAATCATATATACACACTTCCACTCACACAATCATATATACACACTTCCACTCACACAATCATCTATACACACTTCCACTCACACAATCATATATGCACACTTCCAATTACACAATCATATATACACACTTCCAATCACACAATCATATATACACACTTCCAATCACACAATCATATATACACACTTCCAATCACACAATCAGATATACAATCTTCCACTCACACAATCATATATACACACTTCCAATCACACAATCAGATATACAATCTTCCACTCACACAATCATATATACACACTTCCAATCACACAATCATCTCTACACACTTCCAATCACACAATCATATGTACACACTTCCAATAACACAATCATATATACACACTTCCAATCACACAATCATATATACACACTTCCTCTTACACAATCATGTATACACACTTCCAATCACACAATCATATATATACACTTCCAATCGCACAACCATATGTACACACTTCCAATCACACAATCATATATACACACTTCCAATCACACAATCATATATACACACTTCCAATCACACAATCATATGTACACACTTCCAATCACACAATCATAAATACACACTTCCAATCACACAATCATAGACACACTTCCAATCACATCATCATATATACACACTTCCACTCACACAATCATATATACACACTTCCACTCACACAATCATATATACACACTTCCAATCACACAATCATATATACACACTTCCAATCACACAATCATATGGACACACTTCCAATCACACAATCATAAATACACACTTCCAATCACACAATCATATATACACACTTCCAATCACACAATCATATATACACACTTCCAATCACACAATCATATGTACACACTTCCAATCACACAATCATAAATACACACTTCCAATCACACAATCATAGACACACTTCCAATCACATAATCATATATACACACTTCCACTCACACAATCATATATACACACTTCCACTCACACAATCATATATACACACTTCCACTCACACAATCATATGCACACACCGAATCTCCAATCACATATACACACTTCCACTCACACAACATTTCAACACACTTCCAATCACACAATCATATATACAATCTTCCACTCACACAATCATATATACACACTTCCAATCACACAATCATATGTACACACTTGCAATCACACAATCATAAATACACACTTCCAATCACACAATCATATATACACACTTCCACTCACACAATCATATATACACACTTCCACTCACACAATCATACATACACACTTCCAATCATACAATCATATATACATACTTCCAATCACACAATCATGTGTACACACTTCCACTCACACAATCATATATACACACTTCCACTCACACAATCATATATACACACTTCCACTCACACAATCATATATACACACTTCCACTCACACAATCATCTATACACACTTCCACTCACACAATCATATATGCACACTTCCAATTACACAATCATATATACACACTTCCAATCACACAATCATATATACACACTTCCAATCACACAATCATATATACACACTTCCAATCACACAATCAGATATACAATCTTCCACTCACACAATCATATATACACACTTCCAATCACACAATCAGATATACAATCTTCCACTCACACAATCATATATACACACTTCCAATCACACAATCATCTCTACACACTTCCAATCACACAATCATATGTACACACTTCCAATAACACAATCATATATACACACTTCCAATCACACAATCATATATACACACTTCCTCTTACACAATCATGTATACACACTTCCAATCACACAATCATATATATACACTTCCAATCGCACAACCATATGTACACACTTCCAATCACACAATCATATATACACACTTCCAATCACACAATCATATATACACACTTCCAATCACACAATCATATGTACACACTTCCAATCACACAATCATAAATACACACTTCCAATCACACAATCATAGACACACTTCCAATCACATAATCATATATACACACTTCCACTCACACAATCATATATACACACTTCCACTCACACAATCATATATACACACTTCCAATCACACAATCATATGGACACACTTCCAATCACACAATCATAAATACACACTTCCAATCACACAATCATATATACACACTTCCACTCACACAATCATATATACACACTTCCACTCACACAATCATATATACAAACTTCCAATCACACAATCATATGTACACACTTCCACTCACACAATCAAATGTACACACTTCCAATCACACAATCAGTTACACAATCTTCCAATCACACGATCATATAAACAATCTTCCAATCACACGATCATATATACACACTTTCAATCACACAATCATATGTACACACTTCCAATCACACAATCATAGATACACACTTCCACTCACACAATCATATATACACACTTCCAATCACATAATCATATATACACACTTCCAATCACACAATCATATATACACACTTCCAATCACACAATCATATATACACACTTCCAATCACACAATCATATGTACACATTTCCACTCATACAATCATATGTACACAGTTCCACTCACACAATCATATATACACACTTCCACTCACACAATCATATGTACACACTTCCAATCACACAATCATATATACACACTTCCACTCACACAATTACACATACACACGTACTCTTACACGATCATATACACACACCGAATCTCCAATCACATATACACACTTCCACTCACACAACATATTAACACACTTCCAATCACACAATCATATATACACACTTCCAATCACACAATCAGATATGCACACTTCCACTCATACGATCATATATACACACTTCCAATCTCACAATCATATATACACACTTCCAATCACACAATCATATATACACACTTCCACTCACACAATCATATATATACACTTCCAATCTCACAATCAAATGTGCACACTTCCAATCACACAATCAGTTACACAATCTTCCAATCACACGATCATATACACACACTTCCAATCACACAATCATATATACACACTTCCAATCACACAATCATATATACACACTTCCAATCACACAATCATATATACACACTTCCAATCACACAATCATATATACACACTTCCACTCACACAATCATATATAGACACTTCCAATCACACAATCATTTCTACACACTTCCAATCACACAATCATATATACACACTTTCAATCACACAATCATATATACACACTTCCACTCATAGAATCATATGTACACACTTCCAATCTCACAATCATATATACACACTTCCAATCACACAATCATATATACACACTTCCACTCACACAATCATATATACACACTTCCAATCTCACAATCATACATACACACTTCCAATCACACAATCATATATACACACTTCCACTCATACAATCATATATACACACTTCCAATCACACAATCAACTGTACACACTTCCACTCACACAATCATATGTACACACTTGCAATCACACAATCATATGTGCTCACTTCCAATCACACAATCATATATACACACTTCCAATCACACAATCATATGTACACACTTGCACTCACACAATCATATATACACACTTCCAATCATACAATCATATATACACACTTCCAATCACACAATCATATGTACACACTTCCAATCACACAATCATATATACACACTTCCACTCACACAATCATATATTCACACGTCCACTCACACAATTACACATACACACGTACTCTTACACAATCATATACACACACCGAATCTCCAATCACATAGACACACTTCCACTCACACAACATATAAACACACTTCCAATCACACAATCATATATACAATCTTCCACTCACACAATCATATGTACAAACTTCCAATCACACAATCATAAAAACACACTTCCAATCACACAATCATATATACACACTTCCAATCACACAATCAGATATACAATCTTCCACTCACACAATCATATATACACACTTCCAATCACACAATCAGATATACAATCTTCCACTCACACAATCATATATACACACTTCCAATCACACAATCATATATACACACTTCCAATCACACAATCATATGCACACACTTCCAATCACACAATCATATATACACACTTCCAATCACACAATCATATATACACACTTCCTCTTACACAATCATGTATACACACTTCCAATCACACAATCATATATACACACTTCCAATCGCACAACCATATGTACACACTTCCAATCACACAATCATATATACACACTTCCAATCACACAATCATATACACACACTTCCAATCACACAATCATATATGCACACTTCCAATCACACAATCATATGTACACACTTCCAATCACACAATCGTAAATACACACTTCCAATCACACAATCATATATACACACTTCCAATCACATAATCATATATACACACTTCCACTCACACAATCATACATACACACTTCCAATCACACAATCATAAATACACACTTACAATCACACAATCATATATACACACTTCCAATCACACAATCATATGTACACACTTCCAATCACACAATCATAAATACAAACTTCCAATCACACAATCATATATACACACTTCCACTCACACAATCATATATACACACTTCCAATCATACAATCATATATACACACTTCCAATCACACAATCATGTGTACACACTTCCACTCACACATTCATATGTACACACTTCCACTCACACAATCATATATACACACTTCCACTCACACAATCATATATACACACTTCCACTCACACAATAATATATATACACTTCCACTAACACAATCATATATACACACTTCCAATCATACAATCATATATACACACTTCCAATCACACAATCATGTGTACACACTTCCAATCACACAATCGTAAATACACACTTCCAATCACACAATCATATATACACACTTCCAATCACATAATCATATATACACACTTCCACTCACACAATCGTACATACACACTTCCAATCACACAATCATAAATACACACTTACAATCACACAATCATATATACACACTTCCAATCACACAATCATATGTACACACTTCCAATCACACAATCAGTTATACAATCTTCCAATCACACGATCGTATGTACAATCTTCCAATCACACGATCATATATACACACTTCCAATCACACAATCATATATACACACTTCCAATCACACAATCATATATATACACTTCCACTCACACAATCATATATACACACTTCCAATCACACAATCATATATGCACACTTCCACTCATACAATCATATATACACACTTCCAATCTCACAAACATATATACACACTTCCAATCACACAATCATATATACACACTTCCACTCACACAATCATATATACACATTTCCAATCTCACAATCATATATACACACTTCCAATCACACAATCATATATACACACTTCCACTCATACAAACATATATACACACTTCCAATCACACAATCATCTGTACACACTTCCACTCACACAATCATATGTACACACTTCCAATCACACAATTATATGTACACACTTCCAATCACACAATCATATGTACACACTTCCAATCATACAATCATTTATACACACTTCCACTCACACAATCAGTTATACAATCTTCCAATCACACGATCGTATGTACAATCTTCCAATCACACGATCATATATACACACTTCCAATCACACAATCATATATACACACTTCCAATCACACAATCATATATACACACTTCCGCTCACACAATCATATATACAAACTTCCAATCACACAATCATATGTGCACACTTCCAATCACACAATCATATATACACACTTCCACTCACACAATCATATATACACACTTCCACTCACACAATCATATATACACACTTCCAATCACACAATCATATATGCACACTTCCAATCACACAATCATATATACACACTTCCACTCACACAATCATATATATACACTTCCAAACTCACAATCAAATGTACACACTTCCAATCACACAATCAGTTACACAATCTTCCAATCACACGTTCATATATACAATCTTCCAATCACACGATCATATATGCACACTTCCAATCACACAATCATATATACACACTTCCAATCACACAATCATATACACACACTTCCAATCACACAATCATATATACACACTTCCAATCACACAATCATATATACACACTTCCACTCACACAATCATATATACACACTTCCAATCACACAATCATTTCTACACACTTCCAATCACACAATCATATATACACACTTCCAATCACACAATCATATATACACACTTCCAATCACACAGTCATATATACACACTTCCAATCTCACAATCATATATACACACTTCCAATCACACAATCATATATACACACTTCCACTCATACAATCATATATACACACTTCCAATCACACAATCAACTGTACACACTTCCACTCACACAATCATATGTACACACTTCCAATCACACAATCATATGTGCACACTTCCAATCACACAATCATATATACACACTTCCAATCACACAATCATATGTGCACACTTCCACTCACACAATCATATATACACACTTCCAATCATACAATCATATATACCCACTTCCAATCACACAATCATATGTACACACTTCCAATCACACAATCATATATACACACTTCCACTCACACAATCATATATTCACACGTCCACTCACACAATTACACATACACACGTACTCTTACACAATCATATACACACACCGAATCTCCAATCACATATACACACTTCCACTCACACAACATATAAACACACTTCCAATCACACAATCATATATACAATCTTCCACTCACACAATCATATATACACACTTCCAATCACACAATCATAAAAACACACTTCCAATCACACAATCATATATACACACTTCCAATCACACAATCATATATACACACTTCCAATCACAGAATCATATATACACACTTCCAATCACACAATCAGATATACAATCTTCCACTCACACAATCATTTTTACACACTTCCAATCACACAATCAGATATACACATTTCCAATCACAAAATCATATGTACACACTTACAATCACACAATCATATATACACACTTCCAATCACACAATCATGTATACACACTTCCTCTTACACAATCATGTATACACACTTCCAATCACACAATCATATATACACACTTCCAATCGCACAACCATATGTACACACTTCCAATCACACAATCATATATACACACTTCCAATCACACAATCATATACACACACTTCCAATCACACAATCATATATACACACTTCCAATCACACAATCATATGTACACACTTCCAATCACACAATCATAAATACACACTTCCAATCACACAATCATATATACACACTTCCAATCACACAATCATAAATACAAACTTCCAATCACACAATCATATATACACACTTCCAATCATACAATCATATATACACACTTCCAATCACACAATCATGTGTACACACTTCCACTCACACATTCATATGTACACACTTCCACTCACACAATCATATATACACACTTCCACTCACACAATCATATATACACACTTCCAATCATACAATCATATATACACACTTCCACTCACACAATCATATATACACACTTCCACTCACACAATCATATATACACACTTCCACTCACACAATCATATATACACACTTCCAATCACAAAATCATATGTACACACTTACAATCACACAATCATATATACACACTTCCAATCACACAATCATGTATACACACTTCCTCTTACACAATCATGTATACACACTTCCAATCACACAATCATATATACACACTTCCAATCGCACAACCATATGTACACACTTCCAATCACACAATCATATATACACACTTCCAATCACACAATCATATACACACACTTCCAATCACACAATCATATATACACACTTCCACTCACACAATCATATATACACACTTCCACTCACACAATCATATACACACACCGAATCTCCAATCACATATACACACTTCCACTCACACAACATTTCAACACACTTCCAATCACACAATCATATATACAATCTTCCACTCACACAATCATAAAAACACACTTCCAATCACACAATCATATGTACACACTTCCAATCACACAATCATAAATACACACTTCCACTCACACAATCATATATACACACATCCACTCACACAATCATATATACACACTTCCACTCACACAATCATATATACACACTTCCAATCATACAATCATATATACACACTTCCAATCACACAATCATGTGTACACACTTCCACTCACACAATCATATATACACACTTCCACTCACACAATCATCTCTACACACTTCCACTCACACAATCATATATACACACTTCCAATCACACAATCATATATACACACTTCCAATCACACAATCATATATACACACTTCCAATCACACAATTAGATATACAATCTTCCACTCACACAATCATATATACACACTTCCAATCAGACAATCAGATATACAATCTTCCACTCACACAATCATATATACACACTTCCAATCACACAATCATATATACACACTTCCAATCACACAATCATATGTACACACTTCCAATCACACAATCATATATACACACTTCCTCTTACACAATCATGTATACACACTTCCAATCATACAATCATATATACACACTTCCAATCGCACAACCATATGTACACACTTCCAATCACACAATCATATATACACACTTCCAATCACACAATCATATATACACACTTCCTCTTACACAATCATGTATACACACTTCCAATCACACAATCATATATACACACTTCCAATCGCACAACCATATGTACACACTTCCAATCACACAATCATATATACACACTTCCAATCACACAATCATATGTACACACTTCCAATCACACAATCATAAATACACACTTCCAATCACGCAATCATATATACACACTTCCAATCACATAATCATATATACACACTTCCACTCACACAATCATATATTCACACTTCCAATCACACAATCATAAATACACACTTCCAATCACACAATCATATATACACACTTCCAATCACACAATCATATGTACACACTTCCAATCACACAATCATAAATACACACTTCCAATCACACAATCATGTATACACACTTCCACTCACACAATCATATATACACACTTCCACTCACACAATCATATATACACACTTCCAATCATACAATCATATATACACACTTCCAATCACACAATCATGTGTACACACTTCCACTCACACAATAATATATACACACTTCCAATCACACAATCATATATACACACTTCCACTCACACAATCATATATACACACTTCCACTCACACAATCATCTATACACACTTCCACTCACACAATCATATATGCACACTTCCAATCACACAATCATATATACACACTTCCAATCACACAATCAGATATACAATCTTCCACTCACACAATCATATATACACACTTCCAATCACACAATCAGATATACAATCTTCCACTCACACAATCATATATACACACTTCCAATCACACAATCATATATACACACTTCCAATCACACAATCATATGTACACACTTCCAATCACACAATCATATATACACACTTCCAATCACACAATCATATATACACACTTCCTCTTACACAATCATGTATACACACTTCCAATCACACAATCATATATACACACTTCCAATCACACAATCATATATACACACTTCCAATCACACAATCATATGTACACACTTCCAATCACACAATCATAAATACACACTTCCAATCACACAATCATATGTACACACTTCCAATCACATAATCATATATACACACTTCCACTCACACAATCATATATACACACTTCCAATCACACAATCATAAATACACACTTCCAATCACACAATCATATATACACACTTCCAATCACACAATCATCAATACACACTTCCAATCACACAATCATCAATACACACTTCCAATCACACAATCATATATACACACTTCCACTCACACAATCATATATACACACTTCCAATCACACAATCATAAATACACACTTCCAATCACACAATCATATGTACACACTTCCAATCACACAATCATCAATACACACTTCCAATCATACAATCATATATACACACTTCCAATCACACAATCATATGTACACACTTCCACTCACACAATCATATATACACACTTCCAATCATACAATCATATATACACACTTCCAATCACACAATAATGTGTACACACTTCCACTCACACATTCATATGTACACATTTCCACTCACACAATCATATATACACACTTCCACTCACACAATCATATACACACACCGAATCTCCAATCACATATCCACACTTCCACTCACACAACATTTCAACACACTTCCAATCACACAATCATATATACAATCTTCCACTCACACAATCATATATACACACTTCCAATCACACAATCATAAATACACACTTCCAATCACACAATCATATATACACACTTCCACTCACACAATCATATATACACACTTCCAATCATACAATCATATATACACACTTCCACTCACACAATCATATATACACACTTCCACTCACACAATCATCTATACACACTTCCACTCACACAATCATATATGCACACTTCCAATCACACAATCATATATACACACTTCCAATCACACAATCAGATATACAATCTTCCACTCACACAATCATATATACACACTTCCAATCACACAATCAGATATACAATCTTCCACTCACACAATCATATATACACACTTCCAATCACACAATCATATATACACACTTCCAATCACACAATCATATGTACACACTTCCAATCACACAATCATATATACACACTTCCAATCACACAATCATATATACACACTTCCTCTTACACAATCATGTATACACACTTCCAATCACACAATCATATATACACACTTCCAATCACACAATCATATATACACACTTCCAATCACACAATCATATGTACACACTTCCAATCACACAATCATAAATACACACTTCCAATCACACAATCATATGTACACACTTCCAATCACATAATCATATATACACACTTCCACTCACACAATCATATATACACACTTCCAATCACACAATCATAAATACACACTTCCAATCACACAATCATATATACACACTTCCAATCACACAATCATCAATACACACTTCCAATCACACAATCATCAATACACACTTCCAATCACACAATCATATATACACACTTCCACTCACACAATCATATATACACACTTCCAATCACACAATCATAAATACACACTTCCAATCACACAATCATATGTACACACTTCCAATCACACAATCATCAATACACACTTCCAATCATACAATCATATATACACACTTCCAATCACACAATCATATGTACACACTTCCACTCACACAATCATATATACACACTTCCAATCATACAATCATATATACACACTTCCAATCACACAATAATGTGTACACACTTCCACTCACACATTCATATGTACACATTTCCACTCACACAATCATATATACACACTTCCACTCACACAATCATATACACACACCGAATCTCCAATCACATATCCACACTTCCACTCACACAACATTTCAACACACTTCCAATCACACAATCATATATACAATCTTCCACTCACACAATCATATATACACACTTCCAATCACACAATCATAAATACACACTTCCAATCACACAATCATATATACACACTTCCACTCACACAATCATATATACACACTTCCAATCATACAATCATATATACACACTTCCAATCACACAATCATGTGTGCACACTTCCACTCACACAATCATATATACACACTTCCACTCACACAATCATATATACACACTTCCACTCACACAATCATATATACACACTTCCAATCATACAATCATATATGCACACTTCCAATCACACAATCATATGTACACACTTCCAATCACACAATCACATATTCACACTTCCTCTTACACAATCAAATACACACACCGAATCACACAATCAAATAAACACACTCCCAATCACACAATCACATGTCCACACTTCCACTCACCTTCAATCTGTATCCTCTGGTTCCCGACCCTTCTCCCACTGGAAACAGTTTCTCCTTATTTACTCTATCAAAACCCTTCATGATTTTGAACACCTCCATCAAATCTCCCCTTAACCTTCTCTGTTCTAAGGAGAACAATCCCAGCTTCTCCAGTCTCTCCACATAACTAAAGTCCCTCATCCCTGGAACCATTCGAGTAAATCTCCTCTGCTCCCTCTCTGAGGCCTTCACATCTTTCCTGAAGTGCGGTGCCCAGAACTGGACACAATACTCCAGCTGAGACCTGACCAGTGTTTTACAGAGGTTTAGTTTGAAGCTGGGTTGTGTTGTGTCAGCACGGTGGGTTCTGTGAACATACTGGCCAGCCACAGTCATCCAACCAATCATTCTCTGACAATTCACTCTGTGTGCATTCTATTCAACTCCAACATTTTCACATTGAATCAGGAACTGCATTGTGTGTTGGACCTGTCGGAAAGGCCCACAACTGGAATGGGAATTGATCAGATGTGGAGGAGAGTCAGGGTGCGAAGGGTTAAAGCAATGTTGTGCAGTGGGATCGTTCTGGGCCAATCCCGAGCCAGTCCTGGGGAGGAGGGAGAGCCAATGCCAGCAGCAAACCACAAGGAGCAGCACAACTCCAACAAATCACTGAGCTCAGTGAGAGCTCGAAATATGAGACAGATCCTCACACAGACTCTCACACACAGACCCTCACACAGACCCTCACACACAGACCGTCTCACACAGACCCTCACACACAGACTCTCACACACAGACCCTCACACAGACTCTCACACACAGACCCTCACACAGACTCTCACACACAGACCGTCTCACACAGACCCTCACACATACACAGACTCTCAAACACAGACCATCTCACACAGACTCTCACACACAGACTCTCTCACATACACAGACTCTCACACACAGACCCTCACACAGACTCTCACACAGACTCACACACACAGACTCTCACACAGACTCACACACACAGACTCTCACACACAGACTCTCACACACAGACCCTCACACAGACTCTCACACAGACTCACACACACAGACTCTCACACAGACTCACATACACAGACTCTCACACAGACTCTCACACAGACTCACACACACACAGACTCTCACACAGACTCACACACACAGACTCACACACAGACTCTCAAACACGCGGACTCTCACACACAGACTCTCAAAAACAGTCTCTCACACACAGACTCTCTCACACAGAATATTGCACCTTGACTCTCACATAGACCCCAGTCACAAACAGATTCTTGCACACAGGTTCTCAAACACACACACTCTTGAATATAGGCTCTCACACACAGATTCTCACACAAAAAGACACACACACACAGTCAGTCAAGCGCAGACTCTCACACACACACTCTCACACTTAGACTCTCTCACACACACTCTCACACTCAGACTCTCTCACACACACTCTCACACTCAGAATCTCTCACACACACTCTCACACTCAGACTCCCACATACAGACTCTTGCACACGGACTGTCACACAGACTCTCGTACACAAACATTCGCACACAGACTCTCACACACAGACTCTCACACACAGACTCTCACACACAGACTCTCAAACACAGACCATCTCACACAGACTCTCTCACACAGACTCTCACACAAAGACTCCAAACACGCAGAATCTCATGCACATGCTCTCGCACACAGACACTCACATAGAGAATCTTGAAGACAGACTCTTGCAATCAGGCACTCAAAAACAGACTCTCAAACAAAAAGTCACTCACACATAGGACTACATGCATGCTAAACAGCGGAAGCAACATGCTATGGACAGAGCTAAGCGATTCCACAACCAACGGATCAGATCAAAGCTCTGCACTCCTGACACATCCAGGCGTCAATAAGGGTGGACAATTAAACAACTAACGGGAGGAGGAGACTCTGTAAACATCCCCATCCTCAATGATGGTGGAGTCCAGCACGTGAGTGCAAAAGACAAGGCTGAAGCGTTTGCAACCATCTTCAGCCAGAAGTGCCGAGTGGATGATCCATCTCGGCCTCCTCCCGATATCCCCACCATCACAGAAGCCAGTCTTCAGCCAATTCGATTCACTCCACGTGATATCAAGAAACGGCTGAGTGCACTGGATACAGCAAAGGCTATGGGCCCCGACAACATCCCGGCTGTAGTGCTGAAGACTTGTGCTCCAGAACTAGCTGCACCTCTAGCCAAGCTGTTCCAGTACAGCTACAACACTGGCATCTACCCAACAATGTGGAAAATTGCCCAGGTATGTCCTGTCCACAAAAAGCAGGACAAATCCAATCCGGCCAATTACCGCCCCATCAGTCTACTCTCAATCATCAGCAAAGTGATGGAAGGTGTCGTCGACAGTGCTATCAAGTGGCACTTACTCACCAATAACCTGCTCACCGATGCTCAGTTTGGGTTCCGCCAGGACCACTCGGCTCCAGACCTCATTACAACCTTGGTCCAAACATGGACAAAAGGGCTAAATTCCAGAGATGAGGTGAGAGTGACTGCCCTTGACATCAAGGCAGCATTTGACCGAGTGTGGCACCAAGGAGTCCTAGTAAAATTGAAGTCAATGGGAATCAGGGGGAAAACTCTCCAGTGGCTGGAGTCATACCTAGCACAAAGGAAGATGGTAGTGGTTGTTGGAGGCCAATCATCTCAGCCCCAGGGCATTGCTGCAGGAGTTCCTCAGGGCAGTGTCCCAGGCCCAACCATCTTCAGCTGCTTCATCAATGACCTTCCCTCCATCATAAGGTCAGAAATGGGGATGTTCGCTGATGATTGCACAGTGTTCAGTTCCATTCACAGCCCCTCAGATAATGAAGCAGTCCGAGCCCGCATGCAGCAAGACCTGGACAACATCCAGACTTGGGCTCATAAGTGGCAAGTAACATTCGCGCCAGATAAGTGCCAGGCAATGACCATCTCCAACAAGAGAGAGTCTAACCACCTCCACTTGACATTCAACGGCATTACCATCGACGAATCCCCCACCATCAACATCCTGGGGTCACCATTGACCAGAAACTTAACTGGACCAGCCACATAAATTCTGTGGCTACAAGAGCAGTCAGAGGCTGGGTATTCTGCGGCGAGTGACTCACCTCGTGACTCTTCAAAGCCTTTCCAACATCTACAAGGCACAAGTCAGGAGTGTGATGGAATACTCTCCACTTGCCTGGATGAGTGCAGCTCCAACAACACTCAAGCTCAACACCATCCAGGACAAAGCAGCCCGCTTGATTGGCACCCCATCCACCACCCTGAACATTCACTCCCTTCACCACCGGCGCACTGTGGCTGCAGTGTGTACCATCCACAGGATGCACTGCAGCAACTCGCCAAGGCTTCTTCGACAGCACCTCCCAAACCCGCGACCTCTACCACCTAGAAGGACAAGGGCAGCAGGTACATGGGAACAACACCACCTGCACGTTCCCCTCCAAATCACACACCATCCCGACTTGGAAATATATCGCCGTTCCTTCATCGTCGCTGGGTCAAAATCCTGGAACTCCCTTCCTAACAGCATTTTGGGAGAACCGTCACCACACGGACTGCAGCGGTTCAAGAAGGCGGCTCACCACCACCTTCTCAAGGGCAATTAGGGATGGGCAATAAATGCCGGCCTCGCCAGCGATGCCCACATCCCATGAACGAGTAAAAAAAAAATGACTCAAACACATGCTGTCACACACAGACTCCACTCACACACACAATCTCACATACAGACCCTCATGTACAGACTCTCAAACACAGACTCTCACACACAGACTCTCACACACAGACTCTCTCACACAGACTCTCACACACAGACTCTCAAACACAGACTCTCACACACAGACACCACTCACACACAGACTCTCATGTACAGACCCTCACACACAGACTCTCACACAAAGACTCTCAAACCAAGAATCTCACACGCAGACTCACACCCAGACTCTCACACATAGACTCACACCCAGACTCTCACACACAGACTCACACCCAGACTCTCACACACAGACTCACACCCAGACTCTCACACACAGACTCACACCCAGACTCTCACACACAGACTCACACCCAGACTCTCACACACAGACTCACACCCAGACTCTCACACACAGACTCACACCCAGACTCTAACACATAGACTCACACCCAGACTCTCACACACAGACTCACACCCAGACTCTCACACACAGACTCACACCCAGACTCTCACACACAGACTCACACTCAGACTCTCACACATAGACTCACACCCAGACTCTCACACACAGACTCACACCCAGACTCTCACACACAGACTCACACCCAGACTCTCACACACAGACTCACACTCAGACTCTCACACACAGACTCACACCCAGACTCTCACACACAGACTCACACCCAGACTCTCACACACAGACTCACACCCAGACTCTCACACACAGACTCACACTCAGACTCTAACACACAGACTCTAACACACAGACTCTAACACACAGAATCTCACACACAGACTCACACCCAGACTCTCACACACAGACTCACACCCAGACTCTCACACACAGACTCACACCCAGACTCTCACACACAGACTCACACCCAGACTCTCACACATAGACTCACACCCAGACTCTCACACACAGACTCACACCCAGACTCTCACACACAGACCCGCACACACAGGGCTCGATTTTGGGATCGAAGTGCGGGTGCCTTGGGGGTGGGGGGACCTCTGAAAATGGGGGAAATCCCGAGCGGGTTCGGAACTCGGCTCCAACCCGCTGACTTCCGGGTTTCCCAGTGACGCATCGGGGCACGGCCCCTCCAAAATGCGGAAGTCCCACCAGGAATTAAAGCCGGCGGGCTGACAGTTAAGTGACTTATTTAGATTGTTGAAATACTTAATTTTTTTTATTTGTTCATGGGATGTGGGCGTCGCTGGCGAGGCCGGCATTTATTGCCCATCCCTAATTGCCCTTGAGAAGGTGGTGGTGAGCCGCCTTCTTGAACCGCTGCAGTCCGTGTGGTGAAGGTTCTCCCACAGTGCTGTTAGGAAGGGAGTTCCAGGATTTTGACCCAGCGACGATGAAGGAACGGCGATATATTTCCAAGTCAGGATGGTGTGTGACTTGGAGGGGAACGTGCAGGTGGTGTTGTTCCCATATATGCCTGCTGCCCTTGTCCTTCTAGGTGGTAGAGGTTGCAGGTTTGGGAGGTGCTGTCGAAGAAGCCTTGGCGAGTTGCTGCAGTGCATCCTGTGGATGGTGCACACTGCAGCCACAGTGCGCCGGGGGTGATGGGAGTGAATGTTTAGGGTGGTGGATGGGGTGCCAATCAAGCGGGCTGCTTTATCTTGGATGGTGTCGAGCTTCTTGAGTGTTGTTGGAGCTGCACTCATCCAGGCAAGTGGAGAGTATTCCATCACACTCCTGACTTGTGCCTTGTAGATGGTGGAAAGGCTTTGGGGAGTCAGGAGTTGAGTCATTCGCCGCAGAATACCCAGCCTCTGACCTGCTTTTGTAGCACAGTATTTGTATGGCTGGTCCAGTTAAGTTTCTGGTCAATGGTGACCTCCAGGATGTTGATGGTGGGGGATTCGGCGATGGTAATGCCGTTGAATGTCAAGGGGAGATGTTTAGACTCTCTCTTGTTGGAGATGGTCATTGCCTGGCACTTTTCTGGCACGAATGTTACTTGCCACTTGTCAGCCCAAGCCTGGATGTTGTCCAGGTCTTGCTGCATGCGGGCTCAGACTGCTTCATTATTTGAGGGGTTGAGAATGGAACTGAACACTGTGCAATCATCAGCAAACATCCCCTTTTATGACCTTATGATGGAGGGAAGGTCATTGATGAAGCAGCTGAAGATGGTTGGGCCTCGGACACTGCCCTGAGGAACTCCTGCAGCAATGTCCTGGGGCTGAGATGATTGGCCTCCAACAACCACTACCATCTTCCTTTGTGCTTGGTATGACTCTGGAGAGTTTTCCCCCTGATTCCCATTGACTTCAATTTTACTAGGGCTCCTTGGTGCCACACTCGGTCAAATGCTGCCTTGATGTCAAGGGCAGACACTCTCACCTCACCTCTGGAATTCACTCTTTTGTCCATGTTTGGACCAAGGCTGTAATGAGGTCTGGAGCCGAGTGGTCCTGGCGGAACCCAAACTGAGCATCGGTGAGCAGGTTATTGGTGAGTAAGTGCCGCTTGATAGCACTGTCGACGACACCTTCCATCACTTTGCTGATGATTGAGAGTAGACTGATGGGGCGGTAATTGGCCGGATTGGATTTGTCCTGCTTTTTGTGGACAGGACATACCTGGGCAATTTTCCACATTGTTGGGTAGATGTCAGTGTTGCAGCTGTACTGGAACAGTTTGGCGAGTTCTGGAGCACAAGTCTTCAGCACTACAGCCGGGATGTTGTCGGGGCCCATAGTCTTTGATGTATCCAGTGCACTCAGCCATTTCTTGATATCACGTGGAGTGAATCAAATTAATTCTGCACATTGAGACAGGAGTCCGATTTTGAACCGTCCCCAGCGTGATTCCTGTGCTGTGGGAAACACTCCATGTTTTACCGGACGTGTTTTATAGCCAGCAGCCAGTGGGACATTGAAATGCTTGTTTGATAGATGAGGATAAAAGGTGAGTTGTTGCAGCACGGCACTCAGTTCTCTCAGGCAAACTTTTGGCTGGGAGATCTTTGTGTTTTCACTGAAAATTCTTCATTCCACTCACAATTCTTCTGTTTACACATATTTACCTATTTTTCGGACCCCCTCAAACTCACACCATCAGGATGGGGGGCGCCATGGCTGCATTCATCACTACATCCGAGGACGAGCAACATCACCAGCCTCACCAGGCACGGTGTCCACCTCCGCCACGTGGAGCTCCACAACACAGTGCTGCACCACAGGCACCTGCACAAGAGCACGGAGGGCAATAACAGAGAGAGCGACGTCACAGGAGGCACTACCCTCGCCACAGGGTCCACAGACCTAGGCTCAGCTTCCTGGACCTCTCTGAGGGGCAGTGCATACGGAGGATCAGAGTCAGTCGCCAGGTAGTCGCAGATATCTGCAGCCTCCTTCATGCCGAGCTGCTCCCGGCTGGGCCCGAGCAGCATCTCCTTACCTGTCGCTGTTAAAGTCACCACTGCCCTCGACTTCTTCACCTCTGGATCATTCCAAGGTGTCACCGGGGACAGAGCCGGGGTCTCTCAATCGTCTGCCCACAAGTGCATAAGGCAGGTCACAGGGCCTCGGAGTACATCAACTTCCCCATGGACGATCTCAGCCAGACGGAGAGGGCAGTGGGATTCTACACTGTGGCTGGCTTCCCATGGGTGCAGGGTGTAATCGATTGCACCCCAATAGCAATCTGAGCACCTCCACACGAGCCAGGACTGTTCATCAACAGGAAGGGCTATCACTCCATCAACACTCAGCTCCTCTGTGACCACCGCAAGAGATTCCTTCACGTGTGCGCCAGATACCCTGGCAACTGGCACGATTCCTTCATCCTCCGGGAGTCCAACATCCCGCCCCTCTTCCACGCACCCAACACCCGCAAGGGCTGGCTCCTCGGGGACAAGGGATACCCCCTGCACACGTGGCTCATGATACCTCTGAGGAACCCCATCACCGAGCAACAGCGTCGCTATAACGACAGCTACATCACCACCAGGTCTACAATTGAGCATGCTATAGGGCTGCTCAAGATGCGCTTCAGGTGCCTTGATCGTTCTGGGGGAGAGCTTCAATACGCACCAGACAGAGTGGGACACATTATAGTCATGTGTTGTGCCCTGTACAACAAGGCACAACAGAGAGGGGTGCTGCTTGAGGAGGCCACATCCACATCTGCCACCCACATTGAGGAGGAGGAGAAGGAGGAGGAGGAGGAGGAGGAGGAGGACGACGAACCCAAGGGCAGAACAGCGGCTCACCTGGCTGCTCGTGAGGCCAGAGAGTCACTGAGATGTGAACGGTTCTCCTAACATCAGACAGTGTGAAGAGTCCAGTCCTCACCACCTGGACAGAGCAGCGCCCACACCAGCCCCTTCCCCCCTCCCTGCACAAAACAGTCCTGCAACTACACACACGCCCACTGTAGAGTGACCCAATGGGTGGCATCAAGTGTGGGCGTTCATGGTGAACTTCATGAAAGGGCCTTATTACAGAGGCCAGTCAAGAATGGCCAAGATGTGGCAGTAGTGGTGACAATAATAATATTTCATGTGAGTTTAACAAAAAGCCAATATAGATAAAAAAACATGACCAACCATCAAACACCCTCGTGCATCCCCTTCGTGATCACAAAACCTTCACCTTTCTCTTCCGACTACTCCTACGTGGTGCATCCCCTGTGGCTGCAGCAGAGGTAGTGGCAGGTTGCTCTTGTTCATGCCCTGACTGATTAGATGCTTTGGGCCTACGCCCTCTGGGTTTCGGTGCCCTTGAGGGCCCCTCCAAAGACTGCTCCACCTGCACCTGTGCAGGGGCAGACTCGACCACCTGGAGAAGAGGCAGCATTGTGGGTACTGGTTGAGAGGGGGGCAACGGGTGAGATGTGGGAGCACTTTGAGTGGTGTCCCCACTTCCATGTCCCCTTTCACCATCATCCCTCCCCTGGGCCAGGCCCACATTACTCCTACCACCCTGCTGGAGAACAGTTTGGAGGACATGTGTGAAGCCTTGTAAAGCCAGTGCGAGTGTATCTGTCAGCCTGTTTAAGGCGGCAGAATGTTGTTCACCCTGAGTCTGAACGGCCGTTGTCAGGGCCTGAATGGACTCATTTGTGAGGCGAGCCTTCCCTCCATCGCAGACATTCCCGCACTTACCAGTGACACTATCTCAGAGATTCCCTCACGTCCCTGTGACACTATCTCAGAGATTCCCTCACGTCCCTGTGACACTATCTCAGAGATTCCCTCACGTCCCTGTGACAGTATCTCAGAGATTCCCTCACGTCCCTGTGACAGTATCTCAGAGATTCCCTCACGTCCCTGTGACACTATCTCAGAGATTCCCTCACGTCCCTGTGACAGTATCTCAGAGATTCCCTCACGTCCCTGTGACACTATCTCAGAGATTCCCTCATGTCCCTGTGACACTATCTCAGAGATTCCCTCACGTCCCTGTGACACTATCTCAGAGATTCCCTCACGTCCCTGTGACAGTATCTCAGAGATTCCCTCACGTCCCTGTGACACTATCTCAGAGATTCCCTCACGTCCCTGTGACACTATCTCAGAGATTCCCTCACGTCCCTGTGACAGTATCTCAGAGATTCCCTCACGTCCCTGTGACAGTATCTCAGAGATTCCCTCATGTCCCTGTGACACTATCTCAGAGATTCCCTCATGTCCCTGTGACAGTATCTCAGAGATTCCCTTCCTTTCCTGTGCCACCATTCCACTCATGCAGGAGTTGGACTCCTCCATCCTCTGTGCTATTGTGGAGAGTGCGCGTGGCACCTGTTCCAGCACCTCGCAAATGTGCTGCTGCCCCTCGATCATTCTCCTTTTAAAGGATGGCCCCCAGGGTTCAGCATCTGCCTCCAGCTGAGCAGAGCCTGGAGAGGAGTGCTCCCACTGACACGGACTCTCCACAGCTGCCCCTGCCACCAGCGTCTGCTCGTGCTCACATGTGTGGTAACTCACCAGGTGCCAACCCAACTAACTGCGAATTAGGACCCACCATAGGTGTGAGTATCTGCACTGGTGGATGGCTCGCTCAGATGTGACGGTGCCCCCTCAGAGGCTGGCAGGTCCTCTGAGGAATTGCCCTCCGCCATCACAGCGGTTGCTGAAGGCCCTGTAAGAGAACAGAAGGCAATATTAAGCACGATCACAAATGTGTCATGTTGTGATGAGCATACTGAGGTTCTGAAGATGACAAGACATGTTAACATCAATTCATATTGTGTGTGCTGAATGTTAAAGTTCTGTCACCAGACGTTTGTCGGGTGCCAGTCTCGGTGTCCCCGACGGACAGGCACTCGAGGGTGAGGCTCAGCTCCAGAGCCTCCTGCTCCGTGTCTGTGAGGACGACGATCTGTTGCGGCCCCCCCTCCGGTCCTCGCCCTTTCCCGTGCATTCTGGGCTCTCCTCCGATAAGGGGAGAAAGTACAGACACGAGAGTGAGTGATGGTGACGTGGCCAACCGATGAATGCATTGGTTTGGGTGCGGCTGACCGTGAAAGAGATGCATCAGAGGGTGAGTATGAGACAGAGCTATGACATTGGATGAGGATTGGGTTGAGTGGTAGTGGTGGGGTGAGTAATGGGGAGGTGAGGAAGTGGTGAGGGAGTGAAGGTAAGTTGAGGATGAGCTTTGAGTGGGTGTGAGGAGTGATGTGATAGAGTCGTGTGGGCAGTGCAGAATGAGTTGGGGGGTGGGGGCGGTGATGTGGAAGATGGAATGTCGGAGAATGAGTAAGTTACTCACTTTGACTGACCTGGTTAGGTCATTGAAACGCTTCCTGCACTGGATCCAGGTGTGGGAGATGTTGCTGCTGCTGGTGACCTCCTCTGCCACCTCGAGCCAGGCCTTCTTGGTGGCAGAGGCAGGGCACTTCCTCCCGTCCGCCGAATAGAATCCCTCCTCCTCCTCACCCCATCCAGTAGGACCTGGAGTGAGGCATCACTGAATCGAGGAGCAGCCTTTCCCCTGGGCTGCTCCATCGTGCTGTGTGGGTGTTTGGTCCAGGAGCAGCCATTGGAGGACTGCCCCTTTAAATCGAGCTGCTCCAGCTGACAGCCTGTGATGTGGGTGGACAGTCTGCCCACTGCGCAGCTTTCCGACGGCAAACCCGGAAAACACGATAAGTAGCTCCAATTTACCCGCCATCGCGTGGGGAACAGACGGATTTTAATGGGTGGGTTACCCACGGGCCTAATCTCACCACCCCCCACCCACGCTGCCATCCCGCCTCCCCGCCAATATCGGGGCCCAAGACTCCCACACACAGACTCCCACACACAGACTCTCACACACAGACTCTCAAACACAGACTTGCACACAGACTCTCACACACAGACTCTCAAACACAGACTTGCACACAGACTCTCACACACAGACTCTCACACACAGACTCTCAAACACAGACTCCCACACACAGTCTCTCACACACAGACACTCAAACTCAGACTCACACACAGACTCACACACAGACTCTCACATACAGACTCTCTAACACAGATTCTCAAACTCAGACTCACACACAGACTCACACACAGACTCTCACATACAGACTCTCTAACACAGACTCTCACATACAGACTCTCTAACACAGATTCTCAAACACAGACTCTCAAACACAGTGGTAAATAGCGAGGAGGATAGCCTCAGTCTGCAGGACGATATAGATGGGTTGGTCAGATGGGCGGAACAGTGGCAAATGGAATTTAACCCGGAAAAGTGCGAGGTGATGCACTTTGGAGGGACTAACAAGGCAAGGGAATACACAATGAATGGGAGGACCCTAGGCAAGACAGAGGGTCAGAGGGATCTTGGTGTGCAAGTTCACAGATCCCTGAAGGCGGCGGAACAGGTAGATAAGGTGGTAAAGAAGGCATATGGGATACTTGCCTTTATTAGCTGAGGCATAGAATATAAGAGCAAGGAGGTTATGATGGAGCTGTATAAAACACTGGTTAGGCCACAGCTGGAGTACTGTGTGCAGTTCTGGTCGCCACACTACAGGAAGGATGTGATCGCTTTGGAGAGGGTGCAGAGGAGATTCACCAGGATGTTACCAGGGCTGGAGCGCTTCAGCTATGAAGAGAGACTGGGAAGATTGGGTTTGTTTTCCTTGGAGCAGAGGAGGCTGAGGGGGGACATGATTGAGGTGTACAAAATTATGAGGGGCACAGATAGGATGGATACTAAGGAGCTTTTTCCCTTCGTTGAGGGTTCTATAACAAGGGGACATAGATTCAAGGTAAAAGGCGGGAGGTTTAGAGGGGATTTGAGAAAGAACTTTTTCACCCAGAGGGTGGTTGGAGTCTGGAACTCACTGTCTGAAAGGGTTGTGGAGGCAGGAACCCTCACAACATTCAAGAAGCATTTGGATGAGCACTTGAAATGCCATAGCATACAAGGCTACGGACCAAATGCTGGAATATGGGATTAGAGTAGACAGGGCTGATGGCCGGCGCGGACACGATGGGCCGAAGGGCCTCGATCCGTGCTGTAGAACTCTATGACTCTATGACTCTAAACACAGACTCTCAAACACAGACTCTCACACACAGATTCTCACAAACACAGACTCTCACACACAGACTCTCAAACTCAAACTCTCTCACACACGGACTCTCACACACAGATTCTCACACTCAGATTCTCACACACGGACTCTCACACACAGTCTCTCACACACAGACTCTCACACACAGACTCTCAAACTCAGACTCTCACACACAGACTCTCAAACACAGGCTCTCAAACTCAGACTCTCACACACAGACTCTCACACACAGTCTCTCACACACAGTCTCTCACACACAGACTCTCAAACACAGGCTCTCAAACTCAGACTCTCACACACAGACTCTCAAACTCAGACTCTCACACACAGACTCTCAAACTCAGACTCTCACACACAGACTCTCAAACACAGGCTCTCAAACTCAGACTCTCACGCACAGACTCTCACACACAGACTCTCAAACACAGACTTGCACACAGACTCTCACACACAGTCTCTCACACAGTCTCTCACACACAGATTCTCAAACTCAGACTCTCAAACACAGACTCTCAAACTCAGACTCTCACACACAGACTCTCAAACACAGACTCTCACACACAGATTCTCACAAACACAGACTCTCACACACAGACTCTCAAACTCAAACTCTCTCACACACAGACTCTCACACACAGATTCTCACACTCAGATTCTCACACACGGACTCTCACACACAGTCTCTCACACACAGTCTCTCACACACAGACTCTCACACACAGACTCTCAAACTCAGACTCTCACACACAGACTCTCAAACACAGGCTCTCAAACTCAGACTCTCACACACAGACTCTCACACACAGTCTCTCACACACAGTCTCTCACACACAGACTCTCAAACACAGGCTCTCAAACTCAGACTCTCACACACAGACTCTCAAACTCAGACTCTCACACACAGACTCTCAAACTCAGACTCTCACACACAGACTCTCAAACACAGGCTCTCAAACTCAGACTCTCACGCACAGACTCTCACACACAGACTCTCAAACACAGACTTGCACACAGACTCTCACACACAGTCTCTCACACAGTCTCTCACACACAGATTCTCAAACTCAGACTCTCAAACACAGACTCTCAAACTCAGACTCTCACACACAGACTTTCAAACTCAGACTCTCAAACACAGATTCTCTCACACAGTCTCTCACACACAGACTCACACACAGACATTCTCACACAGACTCTCACACACAGACTCTCACACACAGACTCTCACACACTCACACTCAGAATCTCATACACAGATTCGCTCACACAGACTCTCACACACAGATTCTCTCACACAGACTCTCACACACAGACTCTCACACACAGACTCTCAAACTCAGACTCTCACACACAGACTCTCACACACAGACTCTCACATACAGACTCTCTAACACAGATTCTCAAACTCAGACTCTCAAACACAGACTCTCAAACTCAGACTCTCACATTGAGACTCTCCAACACAGATTCTCAAACACAGACTCTCAAACACAGTGGTAAATAGCGAGGAGGATAGCCTCAGTCTGCAGGACGATATAGATGGGTTGGTCAGATGGGCGGAACAGTGGCAAATGGAATTTAACCCGGAAAAGTGCGAGGTGATGCACTTTGGAGGGACTAACAAGGCAAGGGAATACACAATGAATGGGAGGACCCTAGGCAAGACAGAGGGTCAGAGGGATCTTGGTGTGCAAGTTCACAGATCCCTGAAGGCGGCGGAACAGGTAGATAAGGTGGTAAAGAAGGCATATGGGATACTTGCCTTTATTAGCCGAGGCATAGAATATAAGAGCAAGGAGGTTATGATGGAGCTGTATAAAACACTGGTTAGGCCACAGCTGGAGTACTGTGTGCAGCTCTGGTCGCCACACTACAGGAAGGATGTGATCGCTTTGGAGAGGGTGCAGAGGAGATTCACCAGGATGTTACCAGGGCTGGAGCGCTTCAGCTATGAAGAGAGACTGGGAAGATTGGGTTTGTTTTCCTTGGAGCAGAGGAGGCTGAGGGGGGACATGATTGAGGTGTACAAAATTATGAGGGGCACAGATAGGATGGATACTAAGGAGCTTTTTCCCTTCGTTGAGGGTTCTTTAACAAGGGGACATAGATTCAAGGTAAAAGGCGGGAGGTTTAGAGGGGATTTGAGAAAGAACTTTTTCACCCAGAGGGTGGTTGGAGTCTGGAACTCACTGCCTGAAAGGGTTGTGGAGGCAGGAACCCTCACAACATTCAAGAAGCATTTGGATGAGCACTTGAAATGCCATAGCATACAAGGCTACGGACCAAATGCTGGAATATGGGATTAGAGTAGACAGGGCTTGATGGCCGGCGCGGACACGATGGGCCGAAGGGCCTCTATCCGTGCTGTATAACTCTATGACTCTATGACTCTAAACACAGACTCCCAAACTCAGACTCTCACACACAGATTCTCTCACACAGACTCTCACACACAGATTCTCACACTCAGATTCTCACACACGGACTCTCACACACAGATTCTCACACACAGACTTGCACACAGACTCTCACACACAGTCTCTCACACACAGTCTCTCACACACAGACTCTAACACACAGATTCTCACACTCAGACTCTCAAACACAGACTCTCAAACACAGACTCTCACACACAGACTCTCAAACTCAAACTCTCTCACACACAGACTCTCACACACAGATTCTCACACTCAGATTCTCACACACGGACTCTCACACACAGACTCTCACACACAGACTTGCACACAGACTCTCACACACAGACTCTCACACACAGACTTGCACACAGACTCTCACACACAGTCTCTCACACACAGTCTCTCACACACAGACTCTCAAACTCAGTCTCTCACACACAGACTCTCACACACAGACTTGCACACAGACTCTCACACACAGACTCTCACACACAGACACTCAAACTCAGCCTCTCACACACAGACTCTCACACACAGATTCTCTCACACAGACTCTCTCACACAGATTCTCACACAGATTCTCACACACAGATTCTCTCACACAGATTCTCTCACACAGTCTCTCACACATAGACTCTCACACACAGACTCTCTTTCAAAACTGAGATGAGGAGAAACTTCTTCACTCAGAGGGTGGTAGGTCTGTGGAATTTGCTGCCCCAGGAAGCTGTGGAAGCTGCATCATGAAATAAATTTAAAACAGAAATAGACAGTTTCCTAGAAGTAAAGGGAATTAGGGGTTACGGGGAGCGGGCAGGAAATTAGACATGAATTGAGATTTGAGATTAGGAGCAGATCAGCCATGATCATATTGAATGGCGGAGCAGGCTCGAGGGGCCGATTGGCCTACTCCTGCTCCTATTTCTCATGTTCTTATGCTCTTATTCTCACACACAGATTCTCTCACACAGACTCACACTCAGATTCTCTTACACATCCTCTCACACACAGATTCTCACACACAGATTCTCACACACAGACTCTCAAACACAGATTCTCTCACACAGATTCTCACACACAGACTCTCACACACAGACTCACACTCAGAATCTCTCACACAGATTCTCACACTCACACTCTCACACTCACACACTCACACACAGACTCTCTCACACAGATTCTCACACACAGACTCTAAAACACAGACTCTCACACACAGATTCTGACACACAGGCTCTCAAACAGACTCTCACCCACTGACTCTCAAACACACCCTCACACACAGACCCTTACACACATACTCTCAAAAACAGACCGTTGCACAAACAATTTCACACACAGATTCTCACACAGACTCTCACACACAGATTCTCTCACACCGACTCTCACACACTTTCTCTCACACACAGATTCTCACACACAGATTCTCACACGCAGACCCTCACACACAGACTCTCACACACAGTCTCTCACACACAGGTTCTCACACACACATTCTCATACACAGACTCTCACACACAGACCCTCACACACAGACTCTCACACACAGTCTCTCACACACAGGTTCTCACACACACATTCTCATAAACAGACTCTCACACACAGATTCTCACACACAGATTCTCACACGCAGACCCTCACACACAGACTCTCACACACAGACTCTCATACACAGACTCTCACACACAGTCTCTCACACACAGGTTCTCACACACAGACTCTCACACACAGACTCTCACACACAGAATCTCTCACACAGATTCTCACACTCACACTCTCACACTCACACTCTCACACTCACACTCTCACACACAGACTCTCTCACACAGATTCTCACACACAGACTCTAAAACACAGACTCTCACACACAGACTCACACACACACTCTCACACACAGACTCTCACACACAGAATTTCACACACAGACTCTCACACACAGATTCTCACACACAGTCTCTCACACACAGACTCTCACACACAGACTCACACACAGATTTTCACACACAGACTCTCACACTCAGACTCTCAAACTCACACCCTCACACTCAAACTCTCACACACCAATTCTCACACACAGGCTCTTAAACAGACTCTCACCCACTGACTCTCACACACTGACTCTCACACACACCCTCACACACAGTCCCTTACACACATACTCTCAAAAACAGACCGTTGCACAAACAATTTCACACACAGATTCTCACACAGACTCTCACACACAGACTCTCACACACAGATTCTCACACACAGTCTCTCACACACAGACTCTCACACACAGATTCTCACACACAGATTCTCACACACAGTCTCTCACACACAGACTCTCACACACAGATTCTCACACACAGATTCTCACACACAGACTCTCACACACAGATTCTCACACACAGTCTCTCACACACAGACTCTCACACACAGATTCTCACACACAGATTCTCACACACAGATTCTCACACACAGACTCTCTCACACAGATTCTCACACACAGACTCTAAAACACAGATTCTCACACACAGTCTCTCACACACAGACTCTCACACACAGACTCACACACAGATTTTCACACACAGACTCTCACACTCAGGCTCTCAAACTCACACCCACACACTCAAACTCTCACACACCAATTCTCATACACAGGCTCTTAAACAGACTCTCACCCACTGACTCTCACACACTGACTCTCACACACACCCTCACACACAGTCCCTTACACACATACTCTCAAAAACAGACCGTTGCACAAACAATTTCACACACAGATTCTCACACAGACTCTCACACACAGACTCTCACACACAGATTCTCACACACAGTCTCTCACACACAGACTCCCTCACACACAGACCCTTACACACATACTCTCAAAAACAGACCGTTGCACAAACAATTTCACACACAGATTCTCACACAGACTCTCACACACAGATTCTCTCACACAGACTCTCACACACATTCTCTCACACACAGATTCTCACACACAGATTCTCACACGCAGACCCTCACACACAGACTCTCACACACAGTCTCTCACACACAGGTTCTCACACACACATTCTCATACACAGACTCTCACACACAGACCCTCACACACAGACTCTCACACACAGTCTCTCACACACAGGTTCTCACACACACATTCTCATAAACAGACTCTCACACACAGATTCTCACACACAGATTCTCACACGCAGACCCTCACACACAGACTCTCACACACAGACTCTCATACACAGACTCTCACACACAGTCTCTCACACACAGGTTCTCACACACAGACTCTCACACACAGACTCTCACACACAGAATCTCTCACACAGATTCTCACACTCACACTCTCACACTCACACTCTCACACTCACACTCTCACACACAGACTCTCTCACACAGATTCTCACACACAGACTCTAAAACACAGACTCTCACACACAGACTCACACACACACTCTCACACACAGACTCTCACACACAGAATTTCACACACAGACTCTCACACACAGATTCTCACACACAGTCTCTCACACACAGACTCTCACACACAGACTCACACACAGATTTTCACACACAGACTCTCACACTCAGACTCTCAAACTCACACCCTCACACTCAAACTCTCACACACCAATTCTCACACACAGGCTCTTAAACAGACTCTCACCCACTGACTCTCACACACTGACTCTCACACACACCCTCACACACAGTCCCTTACACACATACTCTCAAAAACAGACCGTTGCACAAACAATTTCACACACAGATTCTCACACAGACTCTCACACACAGACTCTCACACACAGATTCTCACACACAGTCTCTCACACACAGACTCTCACACACAGATTCTCACACACAGATTCTCACACACAGTCTCTCACACACAGACTCTCACACACAGATTCTCACACACAGATTCTCACACACAGACTCTCACACACAGATTCTCACACACAGTCTCTCACACACAGACTCTCACACACAGATTCTCACACACAGATTCTCACACACAGATTCTCACACACAGACTCTCTCACACAGATTCTCACACACAGACTCTAAAACACAGATTCTCACACACAGTCTCTCACACACAGACTCTCACACACAGACTCACACACAGATTTTCACACACAGACTCTCACACTCAGGCTCTCAAACTCACACCCACACACTCAAACTCTCACACACCAATTCTCATACACAGGCTCTTAAACAGACTCTCACCCACTGACTCTCACACACTGACTCTCACACACACCCTCACACACAGTCCCTTACACACATACTCTCAAAAACAGACCGTTGCACAAACAATTTCACACACAGATTCTCACACAGACTCTCACACACAGACTCTCACACACAGATTCTCACACACAGTCTCTCACACACAGACTCTCTCACACACAGACTCTAAAACACAGACTCTCACACACAGACTCTCACACACACACTCTCACACACAGACTCTCACACACAGATTCTCACACACAGTCTCTCACACACAGACTCTCACACACAGATTCTCACACACAGATTCTCACACACAGTCTCTCACACACAGACTCTCACACACAAATTCTCACACACAGATTCTCACACACAGTCTCTCACACACAGATTCTCACACACAGATTCTCACACACAGTCTCTCACACACAGTCTCTCATACACAGATTCTCACACACAGATTCTCACACACAGACTCTCAAACACAGACTCTCACACACACCCTGATACACAGACCCTTACACACATACTCTCAAAAACAGACCGTTGTACAAACAATTTCACACACAGACTCTCTCACACAGACTCTCACACAGTCTCTCACACACAGACTCTCACACACAGATTTTCACACACAGATTTTCACACACAGAATCTCACACTCAGACTCTCACACAGACATTCTCACACAGACTATCACACACAGATTCTCACACACAGATTCTCACACACAGACTCTCTCACACAGACTCTCACACTCAGACTCTCACACACAGATTCTCACACACAGACTCTCACACACAGACTCTCTCTCACAGACTCTCACACTCAGACTCTCACACTCAGACTCTCACGCACAGACTCTCTCACACAATCTCTCACACACAGATTCTCACACACAGACTCTCACATTCAGACTCTCAAACTCACACCCTCACACTCAAACTCTTACACACCAATTCTCACACACAGACTCTCAAACACAGACTCTCACCCACTGACTCTCACACACTGACTCTCACACACACCCTCACACACAGACCCTTACACACATACTCTCAAAAACAGACCGTTTCACAAACAATTTCACACACATTCTCTCACACACAGATTCTCACACACAGACTCTCACACACAGACTCTCACACTCACACTCACACTCTCACACTCAAACTCTCACACACAGACTCTCACACACAGACTCTCACACACAGACTCTCACACTCACTCTCACACTCACTCTCACACTCACACTCTCACACTCAAACTCTCACATACAGACACTCACACAAAGATTCTCACACACAGACTCTCACACTCACTCTCACACTCAGACTCTCACACACATTCTCTCACACACAGACTCTCACACACAGTCTCTCATACACAGTCTCTCACACACAGATTCTCACACACAGATTCTCACACACAGACTCTCACACACAGTCTCTCACACACAGGTTTTCACACACAGACTCTCACACACAGACTCTCATACACAGACTCTCACACACAGTCTCTCACACACAGGTTCTCACACACAGACTCTCACACACAGACTCTCACACACAGAATCTCTCACACAGATTCTCACACTCACACTCACACTCTCACACTCACACTCTCACACACAGACTCTCTCACACAGATTCTCACACACAGACTCTAAAACACAGACTCTCACACACAGACTCTCACACACACACTCTCACACACAGACTCTCACACACAGAATTTCACACACAGACTCTCACACACAGATTCTCACACACAGATTCTCACACACAGTCTCTCACACACAGACTCTCACACACAGACTCACACACAGATTTTCACACACAGACTCTCACACTCAGACTCTCAAACTCACACCCTCACACTCAAACTCTCACACACCAATTCTCACACACAGGCTCTTAAACAGACTCTCACCCACTGACTCTCACACACTGACTCTCACACACACCCTTACACACATACTCTCAAAAACAGACCGTTGCACAAACAATTTCACACACAGATTCTCACACAGACTCTCACACATAGACTCTCACACACAGATTCTCACACACAGACTCTCACACACAGATTCTCACACACAGATTCTCACACACAGACTCTCACACACAGATTCTCACACACATATTCTCACACACAGTCTCTCACACACAGATTCTCACACACAGATTCTCACACACAGTCTCTCACACACAGTCTCTCATACACAGATTCTCACACACAGATTCTCACACACAGACTCTCAAACACAGACTCTCACACACACACTGATACACAGACCCTTACACACATACTCTCAAAAACAGACCGTTGTACAAACAATTTCACACACAGACTCTCTCACACAGACTCTCACACAGATTCTCACACACAGACTCTCACACACAGATTTTCACACACAGAATCTCACACTCAGACTCTCACACAGACATTCTCACACAGACTATCACACACAGATTCTCACACACAGATTCTCACACACAGACTCTCTCACACAGACTCTCACACTCAGACTCTCACACACAGATTCTCACACACAGACTCTCACACACAGACTCTCTCTCACAGACTCTCACACTCACACTCTCACACTCAGACTCTCACACACAGACTCTCTCACACAATCTCTCACACACAGATTCTCACACACAGACTCTCACATTCAGACTCTCAAACTCACACCCTCACACTCAAACTCTTACACACCAATTCTCACACACAGACTCTCAAACACAGACTCTCACCCACTGACTCTCACACACTGACTCTCACACACACCCTCACACACAGACCCTTACACACATACTCTCAAAAACAGACCGTTGCACAAACAATTTCACACACATTCTCTCACACACAGATTCTCACACACAGATTCTCACACACAGACTCTCACACACAGACTCTCACACTCACTCTCACACTCACTCTCACACTCAAACTCTCACATACAGACTCTCACACAAAGATTCTCACACACAGACTCTCACACTCACTCTCACACTCACACTCTCACACTCAAACTCTCACATACAGACTCTCACACAAAGATTCTCACACATAGACTCTCAAACACAGGCTTTCAAGCACAGACTCTCACAGAAACTCTCACACACAGACTCTCACACACAGTCACTCACACACAGACTCTCACACACAGACTCTCACACACAGATTCTCACACACAGACTCTCAAACGCAGACTCTCACACACAGACTCTCACACACTCAGACTCTTGCACACAGTCTCTCTCACACTCAGACTCTCACACACTCAGACTCTTGCACACAGTCTCTCTCACACTCAGACTCTCACACTCAGAATCTCTCACACACTCAGACTCTTACACACAGTCTCTCTCACACTCAGACTTTCTCACACACAGTCTCTCTCACACACAGATTCTCACACACAGACTCACATACAGACCCTCAAACAGAGTACCTCATGCACTGATTCCCACACACACCCTCACACACACAGACCCTCACACACAGTAACTCACACACAGCCTCTCACACACATACTCTCAAAAACAGATTCTCACAAAAACAATCTCACACTCAGACTCTCACACACACCCTCAAACACAGCCACTCACACACAGACTCTCACACACAGACACTCACACACAGACTCTCAAACACGGACTCTCACACACAGACTCTCAAACACGGACTCTCACACACAGACTCTCAAACACGGACTCTCACACACAGACTCTCAAACACGGACTCTCACACACAGACTCTCAAACACGGACTCTCACACACAGACTCTCAAACACGGACTCTCACACACCAATTCTCACACACAGTCTCTCTCACACAGACTCTCACACACTCAGACTCTCACACTCAGACTCTCACACGCTCATACTCTCACACTCAGACTCTCACACACTCAGACTCTCACACTCAGAATCTCTCACACTCAGAATCTCACACACTCAGACTCTCACACTCAGAATCTCTCACACTCAGACTCTCACACTCAGTCTCTCTCACACACTCAGACTCTCTCGCACAGTCTCTCACACACTCAGACTCTTACACACAGACTCTCACACACTCAGACTCTCACACACAGTCTCTCACACACTCAGACTCTTACACACAGTCTCTCTCACACTCAGACTCTCTCACACACAGTCTCTCTCACACACAGACTCTCACACACAGACACTCACACACACACACTCTCACGCACAGACCCTCATACACAGACCCTCATACACAGACCCTCACACACAGACTCTCGTACGCAGACTCTCGCACACAAACTCTCCCACACTCATTCTCCCATCGCATGCTCCCTCTCTCTCTCCTCCCTCTATCTGTCACTCTCCCACTCTCACATTCTCTCTCTATTGCTCTCTCGCTCTCTGTCTCTCTCACTCTTTCTCTCTCTCTTTCTGCCTCTCTGTCTCTCTCTCTGTCTCTCTCATTCACTCTCTGTCTGTCTCTCTCTCTCTCTCTCACTCTATCTCTCTCTCTCTCTGTCTGTCTCTCTCATTCACTCTCTCTCTGTCTCTGTCTCTCTCACTCTATATCTCTCTCTCTGTCCCTCTCTTTGTCTCTCTCTCTGTCTATCTCTCTCTATCTCTCTCTCTCTGCCTCTATCTCTCTCAGTCTCTCTCTGTCTCTCACTCTGTCTCTCTCTCTCTCTATCTCTGTCTATCTGTCTCTCCCCTCTCTATCCCCCCTCTCTCTGTCTCTCTCTGCCTCTCTCTCACTCTGTCTCTCTCTCTCTCTATCTATCTCTCTCACTCTGTCTCTCTCTATCACTCTGCCTCTATCTCTCTCTATCTCTCTCTCTGTCTCTCTCTATCTCTCTGTCTCTCCCGTCTCTATCCCCCCCCTCTCTCTCTGTCTTTCTCTGTCTGTCTGTCTCTCTCTCCCTGTCTCTCTCTCTCTCTGTCTCTCACTCACACTCTCTGGTCTCTCTCTGTCTCTCACTCTGTCTTTCACTCTCTCTATCTCTATTTCTCTCTATCTTTCTCTCTGTCTCTCTCTCTCACTCTGTGTCTCTCTGTCTCTGTCTCTCTCTCTCTCTTTCTCTCTCTCTGTGTCTCTCTCTCTCTGTCTCTCACTCTCTCTCTGGTCTCTCTCCGTCTCTCACTCTGTCTCTCATTCTCTCTCTCTCTCTCTCTCGCCATCCAAATCTCTCTCTCTGTCTTGATGTGGAGATGCCGGTGATGGACTGGGGTGGACAAATGTAAGGAATCTTACAACACCAGGTTATAGTCCAACAGTTTTATTTGAAAATCACAAGCTTTCGGAGATTA
This sequence comes from Heptranchias perlo, assembly GCF_035084215.1. Lineage (NCBI taxonomy): Eukaryota > Metazoa > Chordata > Chondrichthyes > Hexanchiformes > Hexanchidae > Heptranchias > Heptranchias perlo. Next base: position 312,429 of record NW_027138839.1, on the reverse strand, counting down.
TCTCCTTTGTCAGGTGAGTGAGTGACGGGTTCTAAAATCACATAGCATATATTAGGCTGGGAGACGGTCACAGCAATCAAAGGTGTTGTTGGTGTTCAGACAGGTTAGCCACGGAATACATTACATCCCAGTATACTGAAAACACAATGGGTCAGATTACACAGACAAAGAGAGAAAGAGACCCGAAAGGCAGAGAGAGAGAGAATGTCCAGTTGTATTAAAAACAGATAACATTTGTTCGCTGGTGGGGTTACGTGTAGCGTGACATGAACCCAAGATCCCGGTTGACGCTGTCCTCATGGGTGCGGAACTTGGCTATCAATTTCTGCTCGACGATTTTGCGTTGTCGTGTGTCTCGAAGGCCGCCTTGGAGAACGCTTACCCGAAGATCGGAGGCTGAATGTCCTTGACTGCTGAAGTGTTCCCCGACTGGGAGAGAACCCTCCTGTCTGACGATTGTTGTGTGGTGTCCGTTCATCCGTTGTCGCAGTGTCTGCATGGTCTCGCCAATGTACCATGCTCTGGGGCATCCTTTCCTGCAATGTATGAGGTAGACAACATTGGCCGAGTCACAAGAGTATGAACCATGTACCTGGTGGGTGGTGTCCTCTCGTGTGATGGTGGTATCTGTGTCGATGATCTGGCATGTCTTGCAGAGGTTACCGTGGCAGGGTTGTGTGGTGTCGTGGACGCTGTTCTCCTGAAAGCTGGGTAATTTGCTGCGAACGATGGTCTGTTTGAGGTTGGGTGGCTGTTTGAAGGCGAGTAGTGGAGGTGTGGGGATGGCCTCAACCAGGATCTTGGGTTCATGTCACGCTACATGTAACCCCACCAGCGAAAAAACGTTATCTGTTTTTAATACAACTGGACATTCTCTCTCTCTCTCTCTCTCTGCCTTTCGGGTCTCTTTCTCTCTTTGTCTGTGTAATCTGACCCATTGTGTATTCAGTATACTGGGATGTAATGTTTTCCGTGGCTAACCTGTCTGAACACCAACGACACCTTTGATTGCTGTGATCGTCTCCCAGCCTAATATACGCTATGCGATTTTAGAACCCTTCACTCACTCACCTGACGAAGGAGGTAAGCTCCGAAAGCTTGTGATTTTCAAATAAAACTGTTGGACTATAACCTGGTGTTGTAAGATTCCTTACATCTCTCTCTGTCTCTCAACCTGTTTCTCACTCTGTCTCTCTCTCTGTCTCCATTTCTATCTCTCTCAGTGTGGCTGGGTCACAGGTTAGAATCGGAGTGTGGGGTGAGTTCAGGGCTTGTAGTGTTGAGTGAGTTCATGGGTCAGAGTGTGCGGTCAGTTCAGTGATCAGAGTGTGGGGTGAGTTCAGGTGTCGGAGTGTGGTGTGAGTTCATGGGTCAGAGTGTGCAGTCAGTTCAGGGGTCAGAGTGTGGGGTCAGTTCAGGGGTCAGAGTGTGGTGTGAGTTCTTGGGTCACAGTGTGGGGTGAGGGGCAGAAAACTCTAATGGGAGTAGGTTATAGGTACCGAACAGTAGTTACACTTTTTGACAGAATACTAAGAGGAGCTTGTAACAAAGTTTAATGCAATAATCATGGGGGAATTTAAATCTTCACATAGACTGGGCAAATCAAATTGGCAAAAGTAGTTTGGAGGAAGAGTTCATGGACTGCATTCAAGGCAGTTTTCGAGAACAATACATCATGGAACCAAGAAGGGAACAGGCTATTTTCGATCTTGTCTTGTATATTGAGAAAGGATTAATTAGTAATTACATAGTAAGGGATCCTCTGGGGAAGAGTGATCATAATATGATAGAATTTCACATTGATTTCAAGAGTCATGCTCTTAAGTCTGAAACTAGAGTGTTAAACTTAAATGAAGCCAATTACATAAGTATGAGGGGCAAGTTGGCTGAGGTAGATTGGGAAATTAGATTAAAGGTTTGACAGTAGATAAGCAATGGCAAACATTCACAGAAATATTTCAATATTCTCAACAAATATACATTCCATTGAGGAATAAAAACTCCATGGGAAAAATGATCCACCCGTGGGTAACTAAAGAAGTTAAGGATAGTATTAGATTAAAAGAAGAGGCACATAATGTTGCCAGAAAGAGTAATGAGCCTGAGGATTGGGAGAGTTTTAGAAACCAGCAAAGGATGACCAAAAAATTGATAAAAAGGGAGAAAATAGAATATGAAAGTAAACCAGGAAGCAATATAAAAACAGATTATAAGAGCTTCTCCAAGTATGTAAAAAGGAAGAGAGTAGCAAAAGTAAACATTGGTCCCTTAGAGGCTGAGACAGGAGAAATTATAATGGGGAATCAGGAAATGACAGAGACGCTAAACAAATATTTTGTATCTGTCTTCACAGTAGAAGACACAAAAAACATCCCAGAAATAATGGGGAACCAAGGGTCTAATGAGAGTGAGGTCCAGTAATTTATATCAGTAGAGAAAAAGTACTGTAGAAACTAATGGGACTAAAAGCCGACAAATCCCCTGGACCTGATGACCTACATCCCAGGGTTCGAAACGAGGTGGCTGCAGAGAAAGTGGATGCATTGGTTGTGATCTTCCAGAATTCCCTAGATTCCAGAACGGTCCCAGCAGATTGGAACGTTGCAAATGTAACCCCACTATTCAAGAAAGGAGGGAGAGAGAAAACAGGGAACGACAGGCCAGTTAGCCTGACATCAGTCATCAGGAAAATGCTGGAATCCTTTATTAAGGAAGTGGTAACAGAGCACTTAGAAAATCATAATATGATCAGGCAGAGTCAACATGGTTTTATGAAAGGGAAATCATGTTTGACAAATTTATTAGAGTTTTTTGAGGATGTAACTAGCAGGGTAGATAAAGGGGAACCAGTGGATGTCGTATATTTGGATTTTCAAAAGGCATTCGATAAGGTGCCACATAAAAGGTTGTTACACAAGATAAGGGCTCATGGGATTGGGGATAATATATTACCATGGATAGAGGATTGGTTAACGGACAGAAAACAGAGAGTGGGGATAAACGGGTCATTCTCAGGTTGGCAGGCTGTAACTAGTGGGGTGTCACAAGGATCAGTGCTTGGGCCTCAGCTATTTACAATCTATATTAATGACTTAGATGAAGGGACAGAGTGTAATGTATCCAAGTTTGCTGACGATACAAAGCTAGGTGGGAAAGTAAGCTGTGAGGAGGACACAAAGATTCTGAAAAGCAATATAGACAGGTTAAGTGAGTGGGCAAGAAGGTGGCAGATGGAGTTTAATGTGGGGAAATGTGAGGTTATTCACTTTGGTGGGAAGAATAGAAAAACAGAATATTTTTTAAATGGTGGGAAACTATTAAATGTTGGTGTACACGCAACACAGAAAGTTAACATGTAGGTACAGCAAGCAATTAGGAAGGCAAATGGTATGTTGGCCTTTATTGCAAGGGGGTTGGAGTACAAGAGTAAGGAAATCTTACTACAATTGTACAGGGCTTTGGTGAGACCTCACCTGGAGTACTGGGTACAGTTTTGATCTCCTTATCTAAGGAAGGATATACTTGCCTTAGAGGGGGTGCAACGAAGGTTCGCTAGATTAATTCCTGGGATGAGAGGGTTGTCCTATGAGGAGAGATTGAGTAGAATGGGCCTATACTCTCTGGAGTTTAGAAGAATGAGAGGTGATCTCATTGAAACATATAATATTCTGAGAGGGCTTCACAGGGTAGATGCTGAGAGGTTGTTTCCTCTGGCTGGAGAGTTTAGAACTCGGGGGCATAGTCTGAGGATAAGGGGTCGGACATTTAAGACTGAGATAAGGAGGAGGCAAATGTAGATCCCTTACAGACAGAGAGGGGAGAATTTATAATGGGGAATAAGGAAATGGCAGAGAAATTAAACAAATACTTTGTGTCTGTCTTCACGGGAGAAGACACAAAAAACCTCCCAGAGATACTAGAGAACCAAGAGTCTGGCGAGAATGAGGAACTGAAAGAAATTAGTATTAGTAAAAAAAATTGTGTTAGAGAAATTAATGGGACTGAAAGTCAATAAATCCAAAGGACCTGATGATCTATATCCCAGGGTTTTGAAAGAGGTGGCTGTGGAGATAGTGGATGCATTAGTTGTCATCTTCCAAAATTCTATAGATTCTGGAACAGTTCCTGCAGATTGGAGGGTGGCAAATGTAACCCCACTATTTAAGAAAGGAGGGAGAGAAAACAGGGAACCACAGACCAGTTCGCCTGACGACAGTAGTAGGGAAATGCTAGAATCTATTATAAAGGATGTAATTACAGGACACTTAGAAAATAATAATAGGATTTGACAGAGTCAACATGGATTTATGAAAGGGAAATCATGTTTGACGAACCTATTGGAGTTCTTTGAGGATGTAACTGGTAGAATGGATAAGGGGGAACCAGTGGATGTGGTGTATTTGGATTTTCAGAAGGCTTTCGATAAAGTCCCACACAGGAGGTTGGTGAACAAAGTTAGTGCACATGGAATTGGGGGGAATATACTGGCATGGATTGAGAATTGGTTAACAGCAGGAAACAGAGAGTCGGAATAAATGGGTCTTTTTCAGGGTGACAGGCAGTGACTAGTGGGGTACCGCAGGGATCAGTGCTTGGGCCCCACCTATTCACAATATATATCAATGATTTGGATGAGGGAACTAAATGTAATATTTCCAAGTTTGCTGATGACACAAAACTAGGTGGGAATGTGAGTTGTGAGGAGGATGCAAAGAGGCTTCAAGGGGATATAGACAAGTTGAGTGAGTGGGCAAATACATGGCAGATGGAATATAATGTGGAAAAATGTGAAGTTATCCACTTTGGTAGGAAAAACACAAATGCAGAGTATTTTTTAAATGGTGAGAGATTGGGAAATGTTGATGTTCAAAGGGACCTGGGTGTCCTTGTACACCAGTCACTGAAAGCAAACATGCAGGTGCAGCAAGATATTGGGAAGGCAAATGGTATGTTGGCCTTTATTACAAGAAGATTTGAGTACAGGAGTAAAGATGTCTTACTGCAGTTATACAGGGCCTTGGTGAGACCACACCTGGAGTATTGTGTGTAGTTTTGGTCTCCTTACCTATGAAAGGATATACTTGCCATAGAGGGAGTGCAACGAAGGTTCACCAGACTGATTCCTGGGATGGCAGGACTGTCGTATGAGGAGAGATTGGGTCGACTCGGCCTGTATTCACTCGAGTTTAGAAGAATGAGAGATGATCTCATTGAAACATATAAAATTCTTACAGGGCTCGACAGGGTAGATGCAGGGAGGATGTTTTCCCTGGCTGGGGAGTCTGGAACCAGGGGTCACAGTCTCAGAATAAGGGGCAGGTCATTTAGGACTGAGATGAGGAGAAAGTTCTTCACTCAGAGGGTGGTGAATGTTTGGAATTCTCTACCCCAGAGGGCTGTGGAGGCTCAGTCACTGAGTATATTCAAGGCTGAGATCGATAAATTTCTAGATACTAAAGACATCAAGGGATATGGGGATAGTGCAGGAAAATTGCATTGACATAGAAGATCAGACATGATCTGATTGAATGGCGGAGCAGGCTCGAGGGGCTGTATAGCCTACTCCTGCTCCTATTTCTTATGTTCTTATGTTGAGCTCAGTGCTCAGAGTGTGGATGAATTCAGGGCTCGGGGTGTGGGGTGAGTTCAGGGCTCGGGGTGTGGGGTGAGTTCAGGGCTCGGAGTGTGGGGTGAGTTCAGGGCTCGGGGTGTGGGGTGAGTTCAGGGCTCGGAGTGTGGGGTGAGTTCTGGGCTCAGGGTGTGGGGTGAGTTCTGGGCTCAGGGTGTGGGGTGAGTTCAGGGCTCGGAGTGTGGGGTGAGTTCTGGGCTCAGGGTGTGGGGTGAGTTCTGGGCTCAGGGTGTGGGGTGAGTTCAGGGCTCGGAGTGTGGGGTGAGTTCTGGGCTC